>NC_081543.1:38813724-38823526 GCF_901000735.1 Corylus avellana | reverse complement strand
AAAAAAATAAAAAAAATAAAAAAATTTGCAAGGCTTTTAGAAATCCTTGGGGTTGCCATGGACCCCCCAAGGTGTGCTGTAGGTCCGCTCCTTAGTGACGTGCAAAGGATTGTGGGGAGCAGCAGATGTTATAGGTAGTGTAGTGAAAGAGGTGGTGGAGGAAGTAGCCAAGGAAGCAGGAAAAAAAAAATTTGACGTTAGTCGTGTGTAATAGCTCTTATACCATATAGGATTGTGTAATACTGCCTACCTCAACCGGTATGGCAATGTTTCTATATATAATCAAACTTGAGTTACTTATCAACTCTAACTTAAACTCTATAATAACAATACAAGTTAAACCCTAGATGAATACTAGAGTCCTATCAGAAGTGTTCTTCTATTTACACTTGACGCTAGGGTTCTATCATGAGTGTTCTTCTATTGACGCTTAATGTTTATCTTCCTTGTCTTCATCTTCAACGATATCTCTAGTAGTAGGAGTTTGATTTGGTCTAATAGGATTTCTCTGATTAGTTCAGTTACTTGATTATCATATCTGCCATGCCCTTCACAATATTAAGGAATCTCTTAGTTCCCTTCTAACCGGAGGTCTTCAAGCTTGATTCTGTCATGAGATTGCATCATACTGTAGGTGCTGCATAAGGAAACCTTCTTAGTTTTGAGTAAAAAAGTTGCTGACTTGGATAGATACGATGTTAATCCATTTGGTTAAGAGTTTGTACACACCACACGCCCATGCACTCATGTGCAAACATTGTTGGCATGAACATGAAATCACCCTCTCTCTCTCTCTCTCTCTCTCTTTGCACAAGCATTTGCTAGATAGACTTGTAATGAATTAGTTTGTCATTCATTTCATAACCTAACCTTGCCGTTTCAATGGGAAATGCAGTAAATGATGGAATGAGCAAGAGGGCTGTTCACAAGGCCTTTTTCGAATCAGCAGCACTCATTGGTGCTAGCATTCTCCAAGTTTACCTTCTGCGCCGGCTGTTTGAGCGGAAGCTTGGGACGTCCAGAGTTTAGATGTGGAATTGCCATAGGATATTTATCAATTTGTAGAATCATGAAGCCAGACTCTTCCTTCAGGCTTTTGTTTGCCTTTTTGAATTTTTGTGATTACTCCAGGACAAAACAACATGCATAGAGACCGTTTTGTTTACTCTTTGGCAGCCTTGCCTTGAAGTGATAGTGTCCTGGAGGCACAAATACATGTATTTCAGCTCAACTGTGGACGTACATTAGATTAGCTGCCATTTTGACCAATCTATGCACCAAAGGCAACCCTTAGCCACAGGCTGCATCCATATATCATTGGTTATTTTATACCAGTTCATTGTTGCAATAAGCTAAGTCTTTGACTGGCAACAATGACGCATGGAAATAACAAGGCCGTAGAAATGTGTTTCATTTTTTAGTATATAGAACAATGTGTATTTGAAGAAGGGTAGCTTCACACGGGGATCTCACCCTACACAGTAGTATAGTATAACCAGAAAACAAACGACTATGTTGGCTAAGGGTAAAGGTTAGACCAACCCTTACAGGCCCCCCTCTCCCTCCAAAGGGTAAAGGTCAGACCAACCCTAGAATAAGAGGAAACTTACTTTATAAGTGTTTTGAGAATAACTTACATAGGGAGGTTGCACAAAAATCACCTTTTGTGCCACCAATAAGAAATTGACACATCAGAAAACTCAACCGCATTATATTATACTCCAAAAAAATTAAAATTAATTTTTTATTAAAAAAAAAAAAAAAAAGTTGGAAGGTGGCCGATACATTAAGATTAATGACCATGCATAGACCATGGGGTGTACGTAGCGGCCCTCCATGGCTGGGAATAATGAACCTGTAATGCTCACCAAATCCGGATCACCGGGATTGGCATTTGGCCGCATGCACACCCGATATAAAGAGTTGGCTCATAGAGCCCACTCCCGTGGCTTTAATGGAAGTGCAAACCAAAGGTGTGGCATGACCACTCCAGCGTAATTTAACTGGCTGCCGACCACCCAGTCGAATACAGGGCTCGCCCGCCCAGAACCATGGGAATGGCCGTGACCACCCATGGCCTGGGGGCGGTGGCCGGCCACCCAATGTGGGGGAGGTGGCCACCCCTTCAAATCTGCTTTTTTTTTTTAATAAAAAAATTAATTTTTTTAATTTTTTTGGAGTATAATTTAGTGTGGTTGAGTTTTTATTTGTAGTATAAGTCTAATGAAATTAGCTGATGTGTCAGCTCCTTATTGGTGGCACAAAATGTGACTTTTGTGCAACCTCCCTATATAAGTTATTCTCAAGTGTTTTACATGACTCATGTGCAATCATAATGTGTATAAGTTTTTGGGCATCATCCTCTTATAAACTGGTTTTCAATGGTGAATTCTACGTAAAGTTTGTAACTACCATATAAAAGTTCATTTGAGCTAGACTTTCAACAGAACTCTTGTCCAAATCCTCATTTCTTCGAGAACAAGAGAAGCCAATGGGTTGAGTTTTGAGTTGCTCTAAGGACAAATGTTAAATTAAGAGGCTGTTAGAAAAAAAAATTCTTTAACTCAATTTAGAGAAAAACTTTATTTGCCCCTTAATTGGTTTATGGCAGGAATAAAATCACAAAAGTAAGAATCTGAGTGCTTAATCCACATAAGAACACTATCGTAAGGTTGTTTTTTTTATTTGACTAGCACACTTTGTGCTACTAAGGTCATCTCCTTCCTCTCCCACTTTAAATTCTTATTACAATGTAAGACAATAAAGGTTTGCAAAATAGTGGTAACCCTGTATTGGGTGATGACGTATTCCAATTTTTCAACTTTATTTCCCTTGACTTTTGTCTGTTCACAGTACTATTTGTTCTCCCCACCAAAAAAAAAAAGAATAAAAAAAAGTTATTTAAGAAGAAATCATAGCGAAAATAATGTAAAATGTTTTGAAGATCACGAAAAGTGCGTAGAAGGGCTCGAGAGTATCAGTTCCTTTTTTTTTTTTTTTTTGGCCAAGTAATGTATATATCCAAAAGGGTAAAATGCCCCTAAGTACTCAAAGCTTGAGAATATTAGTTCTTTGAATCATTAGTGAAGGTTATCGCATGTAAACATCATGTGTACTAAGATTGCGTGTTCTTTTACGCTTTATAATGAAAATAATTACTTATTAAAAAAAAAAAAATCATATCATAATCAAGGCCAATTTGATAATACAAATAACAAGAGAACAGACATCACAAGCAAAGCTCTAGAAGAGCACTAGCGTAATACAAGGCACATATGGGAAGAAATAGCCTGGCTTCTAATAAATAAACCACAACATCAGTGCATATAGATACAATAAGTATTTGTCTTCTTTACCTATTCCCTCACCACAAATCGTTTTACAGCACACACTACATTGATTCCAGCAGAGGCCACCATGGCTCTACAGCTCCCATCTTCTTTGGGGCAAATATGGTGGAGCTAGTTACAGAAAAACATGCTCTCTTATGTTGAAGCACTCACACAGGAAGGACCTTATCAGGATTGTGTAGGTGGGTCTTGAATGCAGCAAAACCATTTTTTCTGAAAACCAGTGAATCGTGACACATCACACATTAGCTTTTACAAAAAGTGAGTGGCAAAAATGAATCATCCATTTTTCAGTTCTAGAAATAAAGAAAGCAAATAGCATCTTACAGGCTGAGGCTTGCCAGGATCCACTCCAGGCTTAATTTGAGGATCACCCTTTCCTGGTGACTCTGGTTTGCCACCCGTCTTCTTCTCATCCCTAGCCTTATTAAAAATCACAGTAAATCCCTCAGCTGAAGCAGGATCGTTGACATCCCAATCACCAAATTTTGGCAGTGGTCGACCCTTGTCCTGCTGGAGAAACAGAAAGGTAAAAAAGTTCCTATTAACGATTCTGATAACTGTGAAAGGCAGAGGACAGCCGCATAACAAAAAAAAAGTAACCATGTTCACAAACGTTACGCAAATTGTCATTGAGAAATATGTACCCAAAAAGGGAACTACTAAAATCCTCATTCTCCTTCCAATGATGAACTTCAGAAATGGAACATAGAATTAACCCTATCACAATTAGAAACAGAAGCCACATAATTCAACCCAAGTAATTTTCTTCTCCTCTGATGGAACTGAACATAATTAGCAAAACTAAAGAAAATATTTGGAGACTAAGGGGGAAAACTGATGATATGGAGCATTCTCCATCCAACATGGAGGACTAAAACACAGTAAGATGCAAACAAGCACATATATGAAAGCAATAGAATGATTTTGCTAATGGTGCAATGAAAATTAACTCGAAAAAGGAATTAAACTCTTATGCAATCATACACAAAATTTGAATATATAAGCGGCTGATTGCCACAATTCAAGCAACCAGTTACCAAATGAAAAGCATTCTATAACAAAGTCAGATGCTCATATTAGTCGTATGTCACCAATGATAATTAAATATTGATCCCAACAAGTTTGAAATAGGCTTCTAATTGATAATTTCCCATGAAAGCAGCTAACTACACAACACACTCGTCCATAAGTAAAAGCAAAGCATATGACAGACACCTTAATCAAGCAGTATTTTACCCCAAGATTCTAGACACTCGAGTACATAAAAGGACAGACCTTCATTCTGCTATGTCCCTACCTTCATCCACGTTAATTGGTCAGTCATAACACTCCAATACTTCCTCATAATCATGCCATAAAGCTTTGCCTCATCTGAGGCATTCTTTCAGGTCCTCTCAATATTGCATTAGTCATCTCACCCGACTGAGCAATCATACAATGAACAAAATAGCTACAGCTTTATACACTTCGTAAGGTGTCCAACTAGGTAGCACATTCAACTCATCCTACCTCATGATTAGGTGAACTCTAATAAGCTGGAATTTCACTTGATTCAATGCATTAATCGATCGGCACAATCCCACTATACACTTTGGGTTGATTTTGAGTAAAAGTATACTTGAAATAACCCGCTCCGACACAAAGTGAAAAATTTAAACAAGATATTACGTAATTTTCATCGACTTTAGTGCCATGCGACTACATCTATAGTTCTCCATACCCATGGCAATTTGCTGTTTTTCATGTCTTTAAGTCATTTTTGTTCATTCCAGAATCCAAATATCATTAGTGATTGCTCGGGTGTACTAACTAAAAAAGAAAAAAGAAGTGAAAGAAGTAGTAGCAACTTATGGATTATAAAATCAATCGTGATCAACTTATTCCCAGTTTACTGAATTCATGATAAAGACCAAAGATAACAAATCGCAGAATTAAGCACAAACTTTGCGGTCCAATAACCATCTAAGGATTTGCTGGGTCAGCAAAGATACATTTTCTTTTTTATCAACTTGGCAGTGATGGGAGGGGAGGGGGTGAATGTTAGACAATTACATATATAATCAAAGAAATCCCATATACAAAATGAAAAAAAAGAAGAAAAAAAAAATACAGTAATCATAGAAGAAAACCTCGAAAGTACTAGTAAGTCACTCCTAATCAGGTAAACATACATTAGAACAAAGCTCCCACACGATGTTGCAGACATGTCTTAGATCAATACAAAGCTCCTCAGAATAGCAAAACAGATTCTCCAATCAAGTCGTTAACATACTCACTTTTTTCAGAGAAACATAAACTCGTTTACTTTTACAATATATATTTAAACTTTTGACATTTCACATAAACACAGACACAAACGGACTGACCCAAACGATCTTTCCTTTTCCTAAAACCATTTTTTTTTTCTCTCTGTAAAAACATTCTACACACCTTATATGCTCTCTTTGATTTTTGTTTCTTTTCATTTGTGTAATAAATCTCTAATAGAAGATTCCATTTCCTCCAACAACAGGAAATTGAATACACAGTTATTCCAAATTCAAATACACAAATCATTGATTTATAATTCATGGACGGCCACTAAAGAAGCTAATATAATTGGTAAAAATTCAGAGAACATACAGAATTATTGCTCAACTTTAACATAATTAATCAAATACGCCTTCGACCTTAAATTAAGAATATGAAAAATACCCAAATGATCAAATCCGTTACCAATCTCAACCAACCGAAACTGAAGCTCAAATCGATCAACAATCGAATCGAATCGAATCGAGCACAAAAAGCATCACAGGAAATAAAACAAAGAACTTCTAATACCAAACAAAAAAAAAAATTCCTATTTTTAGAGAGAGTTTACGTACCGACATGAATTCTAGAGAGAGAGGGAGAGAAACTTTTCTGGGAAAAGAAAAAGACTACAGAGCTATAAAGCAAGAAAAACCAGAGAGAGAGAGTCTTTTAGAGAGAGAGAGAGACACAGGGTGGTGATGAGGAGCTTTGTGAGTTGGGCCAGAAATGGGCCTCTATACCATGTGAAACGGAGAAATATTTAGGGCCAACGGTTTTGATTCAACGGCGTTATATTTGACAGGGACATGAAAGGTGTGACGTCGCCGTTAGTCAGTGTCAGCCGTGACGTGGAGTAAGAGAGAGAGAGAATTAATAACGGAACGGTGGTGGTGAGCTGGCAAACGGTGCTGTTGGGGTTGCACCGAGGCAGTGGGCACATTGAGTACTTGCTGGCAATCCTTTAACAGTTTGGATTTTCGATGTCTTAATCTTAATTAATGGAAGTATTTTAGTTAGAGACTCACATCCTCTACCAAAAGGGGGACCTACGGATCATCTGTAGGTGTACACAATAAATATTTTATGTGCTGCCACGTGTTGACATGTAATTTTGAGATTGTTATTTATTTATATTATTATTATTATTATTTTCTGAAGATTGATGTAACTTCAATCATATGTTGACAATATTAACTAGTTGTAAATGAGTTATAAGTCTAACATTACCAAATTTTAAAAAGCTTAATTGGCGTTCGCTGAGTCGACTGTTTGCAATGAGAGTCAATAACAGGCAACGTTTGATCGACCAATATCAAAAACACAATTCTTAAATACTCAAATCCAACTCAATATTAGGTTTCTTATTTTTTGAAAGGTCTAATTGGAACTAAATCCGTTAAGATTGGGACATCTATTTCAAAACTGGACACAAGAAACACATGTTTCAATCTCAATGGGTTGTTCTGCCTTGTAACACTTAAACGCTCTCATTCGGTTTATCTCCTTGACCCATCCCATTCGATTTTGTCAACATAACCAAATTTTCACTTTCTATTGTATTTTTATTTTATTTTGTTTTCTTCAAATTAAAGTTTTCTTATGCTTATTGGCTTAATTCGGCGGGTTGTTTTCTTATTTGAGCATGTTGTGGAATATTATAGGTTGTGGGATGTAAGGGATAGGTATTGGGTTAGTTCTTGAGGTGCCATAGTAGTGGGGGCAGTGTAAGGGATTTCAGGCCATGGAGGCTGAAGGTGGGCTCGGCTCATCTTCTCTTCTTTTTCAATCCCTTATCCCATTCAGTCTAAAGTATGCCACCTTTTTTTAAGTACATTCCTACAACAGAAACAAGCAAAATATGCCACATTGAATCATGGGTTTTCAACCTAAGCCATCACATCTTTCCAGACTTAAAAAATGCATTTGGATATGATGTTGGTTTTGCTGAAAAACATTGTCCTTGGAGAGATATGTGATTTTGATTATTGAAGCTTAACCCGCTCACCTTCTTCATTTTTATCCGAAGAAAAAAAAAAAAAAAATCAAACTTATTTCTTCACATTAATAAACAACTTTCTTCGCTTTTTACTTACAAAAAATTTAAAACTTATTTTACTTTTATGTCACATCAACCCACAGCCACCTTTATATCATATCAATCCATTCTTTTCTCATTTCTTCTCTAAAAAATTTAAAATTTATATATGCTAATACTGCTCAATAAAGTACTGCTTTCTAGGGTTTTGGGTTTTTTTTTTTTTTTCTTTCCTCTAAAAGTATTCTAATGTGATATAAAGGTAAAAACTATTTTTGTATTTTTATAAGCTTGTTTTGAGTTGTTTGTTAATATATTTTGTCTTGAGAAGAGAAAACAAAAGACAATAAATTCAAACAAACATGACCATGGTTTTTGCATGTGGAAGCAAGGCCTTGAGTGATAAAATTGTTAGATTCTGTATGCCACGCAGCAGCAAATGCATTATATTTTCATTATTTTATTTTGTAAAAGGGAACCCCTGGACAAGTTCTATGACAGACAGCCAAGTTCCTGCCTCCATTACAGGGTGCAGATTCAACACATTGAGGGCCTAACGCTCACTACACAAGCCAGCTTTATTAATAATAACATTAAATTTTAGACACACCACTATTCTGGTTCCCTCGTAGGGCCAACTTCTTTTACCATCAAGTTGCTTCATCCACCTCTTTTGGGCTGCTATCTATACTGCAAGCAATCTTGGTCTTCCCAAAATACCTGGGGAGAAGAAAAAAATCATGACCCTGAAAAAATGTACATTGACAAAATATGTATTTTCAGCCTGAGAACAACTTATAGATTGGTTATTACGTGCCACTAATTTTTTGTCCTGACCTTCCAACCAATGGACAGCATTGCAGAGCTCAGTGCTCACAAAAATCCTGAACCTCCCAGTGAATTCCCCCAAGCAGCATGTGAAGAAATGTCTCCTTATTGCTTGACACTGGCTGCTGTGGCTCCATCTTCTAGTTCTGTTTTTGGCAGTATTGGTGAGAAACAAATCTAAACCAAGATACTCATGGATTAGCAAAAATTGAGATTAAAAAGAGAGAGAGAGAGAGAGAGAGAGAGAGAAAAGGTTTAGATGAGAAAGCATGCACGCATAACAGAAATGAAATCATACCCACATTCCTTCACATAACATCTGAAAAAAGGAAATTTGATATATTCTTTGGAATATTCTTTGGAAGTAAGTTTAATATCCTGTCTGAATACCTTCATCAGGTTTTAGTGGAACTTGCAATCAGAAAGTAACCTCAATTGAGACTTAAAACTTCAGCTTTACGATGATAACTTTTTGATGACCAAAAGCGGCTTTTCATCCTCCATTCCTCACAAAATGCTAGCTGTGTTTTGCACTTTCTTTGAGCAACATAACCCTGTCAAAAGTTAATTGATCAGGAGCAAATGGATATCATCTGAGGTGGCACTCAGAATTAGAAAGAAGTTAAAACCAAGGAACAGCAAACAAGACCACTGATTGCTTTTTTATGGTATGTCAAGATGATTGATGGTTTATCAACAACAAAACTCATGTTCTCCAAATCGAACTGTGCAATCATTTCAACAAATTAACATAACATCAGGAAAAATGAAAAAGATTTAAGGCATTAATGCACTCCCCATCAACATTATATTACAACAAAAAGAATCTAAGATTAACCTTTAACATATTGTACTCTTCCTAATTCAAATTACCAATAAAAGAACAAACTTTATTTGTTGTTTTCTCTGATCTGTGACTAAAAATCACAAATATTAATTCATGTTGTAGCTCCATCACAAAAATTGCTCTAAAAGGCAAAGAACCAGTAATAAAAACATCTCCCGAAAGTGTTACTATTATGGTTGGACACTAGAATTCTTACAGCCCATTTGATCCATAGATTACAATTGAGATGATGAAGCCAAAACTTCATTTTCCATTTTTTTCTCTACATCAGCCACAATATGCAGATACTTATCATGTGGGACCCTAAAGGCTTTAGATATAAAATAAACTAAGGGACCATATGTGACGCCCTAGAAAATTAGTCCCACATTGGGTGGGTGGATTACCCATATTAAGTGGGTAAATTATAAAGGTGCTCATGAGTAGTAAATCCAACATTGGTTCCTT
>NC_081543.1:38721736-38813624 GCF_901000735.1 Corylus avellana | reverse complement strand
ATTGATGTAACTTCAATCATATGTTGACAATATTAACTAGTTGTAAATGAGTTATAAGTCTAACATTACCAAATTTTAAAAAGCTTAATTGGCGTTCGCTGAGTCGACTGTTTGCAATGAGAGTCAATAACAGGCAACGTTTGATCGACCAATATCAAAAACACAATTCTTAAATACTCAAATCCAACTCAATATTAGGTTTCTTATTTTTTGAAAGGTCTAATTGGAACTAAATCCGTTAAGATTGGGACATCTATTTCAAAACTGGACACAAGAAACACATGTTTCAATCTCAATGGGTTGTTCTGCCTTGTAACACTTAAACGCTCTCATTCGGTTTATCTCCTTGACCCATCCCATTCGATTTTGTCAACATAACCAAATTTTCACTTTCTATTGTATTTTTATTTTATTTTGTTTTCTTCAAATTAAAGTTTTCTTATGCTTATTGGCTTAATTCGGCGGGTTGTTTTCTTATTTGAGCATGTTGTGGAATATTATAGGTTGTGGGATGTAAGGGATAGGTATTGGGTTAGTTCTTGAGGTGCCATAGTAGTGGGGGCAGTGTAAGGGATTTCAGGCCATGGAGGCTGAAGGTGGGCTCGGCTCATCTTCTCTTCTTTTTCAATCCCTTATCCCATTCAGTCTAAAGTATGCCACCTTTTTTTAAGTACATTCCTACAACAGAAACAAGCAAAATATGCCACATTGAATCATGGGTTTTCAACCTAAGCCATCACATCTTTCCAGACTTAAAAAATGCATTTGGATATGATGTTGGTTTTGCTGAAAAACATTGTCCTTGGAGAGATATGTGATTTTGATTATTGAAGCTTAACCCGCTCACCTTCTTCATTTTTATCCGAAGAAAAAAAAAAAAAAAATCAAACTTATTTCTTCACATTAATAAACAACTTTCTTCGCTTTTTACTTACAAAAAATTTAAAACTTATTTTACTTTTATGTCACATCAACCCACAGCCACCTTTATATCATATCAATCCATTCTTTTCTCATTTCTTCTCTAAAAAATTTAAAATTTATATATGCTAATACTGCTCAATAAAGTACTGCTTTCTAGGGTTTTGGGTTTTTTTTTTTTTTTCTTTCCTCTAAAAGTATTCTAATGTGATATAAAGGTAAAAACTATTTTTGTATTTTTATAAGCTTGTTTTGAGTTGTTTGTTAATATATTTTGTCTTGAGAAGAGAAAACAAAAGACAATAAATTCAAACAAACATGACCATGGTTTTTGCATGTGGAAGCAAGGCCTCGAGTGATAAAATTGTTAGATTCTGTATGCCACGCAGTAGCAAATGCATTATATTTTCATTATTTTATTTTGTAAAAGGGAACCCCTGGATAAGTTCTATGACAGACAGCCAAGTTCCTGCCTCCATTACAGGGTGCAGATTCAACACATTGGGGGCCTAATGCTCACTACACAAGCCAGCTTTATTAATAATAACATTAAATTTTAGACACACCACTATTCTGGTTCCCTCGTAGGGCCAACTTCTTTTACCATCAAGTTGCTTCATCCACCTCTTTTGGGCTGCTATCTATACTGCAAGCAATCTTGGTCTTCCCAAAATACCTGGGGAGAAGAAAAAAATCATGACCCTGAAAAAATGTACATTGACAAAATATGTATTTTCAGCCTGAGAACAACTTATAGATTGGTTATTACGTGCCACTAATTTTTTGTCCTGACCTTCCAACCAATGGACAGCATTGCAGAGCTCAGTGCTCACAAAAATCCTGAACCTCCCAGTGAATTCCCCCAAGCAGCATGTGAAGAAATGTCTCCTTATTGCTTGACACTGGCTGCTGTGGCTCCATCTTCTAGTTCTGTTTTTGGCAGTATTGGTGAGAAACAAATCTAAACCAAGATACTCATGGATTAGCAAAACTTGAGATTAAAAAGAGAGAGAGAGAGAGAGAGAGAGAGAAAAGGTTTAGATGAGAAAGCATGCACGCATAACAGAAATGAAATCATACCCACATTCCTTCACATAACATCTGAAAAAAGGAAATTTGATATATTCTTTGGAATATTCTTTGGAAGTAAGTTTAATATCCTGTCTGAATACCTTCATCAGGTTTTAGTGGAACTTGCAATCAGAAAGTAACCTCAATTGAGACTTAAAACTTCAGCTTTACGATGATAACTTTTTGATGACCAAAAGCGGCTTTTCATCCTCCATTCCTCACAAAATGCTAGCTGTGTTTTGCACTTTCTTTGAGCAACATAACCCTGTCAAAAGTTAATTGATCAGGAGCAAATGGATATCATCTGAGGTGGCACTCAGAATTAGAAAGAAGTTAAAACCAAGGAACAGCAAACAAGACCACTGATTGCTTTTTTATGGTATGTCAAGATGATTGATGGTTTATCAACAACAAAACTCATGTTCTCCAAATCGAACTGTGCAATCATTTCAACAAATTAACATAACATCAGGAAAAATGAAAAAGATTTAAGGCATTAATGCACTCCCCATCAACATTATATTACAACAAAAAGAATCTAAGATTAACCTTTAACATATTGTACTCTTCCTAATTCAAATTACCAATAAAAGAACAAACTTTATTTGTTGTTTTCTCTGATCTGTGACTAAAAATCACAAATATTAATTCATGTTGTAGCTCCATCACAAAAATTGCTCTAAAAGGCAAAGAACCAGTAATAAAAACATCTCCCGAAAGTGTTACTATTATGGTTGGACACTAGAATTCTTACAGCCCATTTGATCCATAGATTACAATTGAGATGATGAAGCCAAAACTTCATTTTCCATTTTTTTCTCTACATCAGCCACAATATGCAGATACTTATCATGTGGGACCCTAAAGGCTTTAGATATAAAATAAACTAAGGGACCATATGTGACGCCCTAGAAAATTAGTCCCACATTGGGTGGGTGGATTACCCATATTAAGTGGGTAAATTATAAAGGTGCTCATGAGTAGTAAATCCAACATTGGTTCCTTATAAGGTGAGACTAAGGTTTATAAGTAATTCTAAGGAGCTCAAATTGTAACTTGATTAGTTATTTTAAGTAATAGCGCAGATGTGATTATGCTTTCCCTGGGTGCTTGCTCTATAAATATAAGGATGACAATTTTTTACATGACCCGCAAATCTAACAAGAACCAAATACGAAATTAGTGGGTTAGGGTTGAAGAGTTTGACCTGTTTAATTAAATTGTTCGAGTTAAAATTGACTTATATAGTTTTATACTTATGTCTTGACACGAACTGAACCCACATGCAAACATGAATTGTCATTCCTACATAAACATGCATACATACTTTTATAGAAACAATTCGACTTACAGTGAAAGTCACACAACTTATGTTGGCAATAACAGATTCAGCTCAAATGTTGATCTTATGTGACGGTATCTAAATGCTTCAACAACCAA
Organism: Corylus avellana; assembly: GCF_901000735.1. NCBI lineage: Eukaryota > Viridiplantae > Streptophyta > Magnoliopsida > Fagales > Betulaceae > Corylus > Corylus avellana. The sequence goes on along the minus strand of NC_081543.1, from coordinate 38,810,192 downwards.
CATAACACATCAAAGAGTAAAACCCTCTCTATCATCAAACGCAGGTTGTATTATATTTCCCATGATATTCAAGCATGAAGTATAGTGCATATCACCTAAAATAAACAAAAATGGATAATTAGTTAAATAAGGAAATGAGAAACACATTAAAAGGAAACAGAATTAAAGGATACGACATATAGAATGTGAACCACAAGATAAGGGACTGAAGCAGTTTAAAAAAGTACCAGTATCATGAGTATAACAACTGCAATTGTAATGGAAGTCCAAAGTCAGCGTTATCTCCCAGACCTCCAAAAGAAAGGTTATTTCTCGTGTACCAACTCAGATTACATTGTTTTCCTACTTCTTTTTGGCTTCCTTCTGTTTTTCTTCAACGAACTTATTTTTTCCATAGCAATGATCAATCCCTCATTTAATTGTTGTGTACTTCGACCCCAATCCCAAGATATCCATCCCCTTTCCTGCAAGTCCTTCAAAAGCATCTCTCCCTTGACAAGATTATTTTCAGCTACAATGGCATCGAGAAGAACAGTATAGGTGGTGGTGTTGTGCCATAGACCTTTTTGTTTCATCTCTTCATAAAGTTCAAATGCAGGCACAACATCACCATTAGCACATAGTCCTGAAATGAGAACATTATAGGCAGCAACATCAAGCTTCACACCACAATTTTCCATAATGCCTCTCAACTTTAGGGCCTCTGTAAGGTTAGCATCCTTGCAGAACACATGCATCAAAGATGTAAATGTTGCAGTAGTTGGAACGAATTGCATCTGGAGCATGCAATTAAGAACCAGCATGGCTTCTTCAATTTTCCCACATCGTGCAAGCCCTCTAACCATAGCACTCTCAGCAACATCACAGGAACTGATACCTAGTGCTCCCATCTCGTCTTTAAGCTTGAATGCTCCTTTTATATCTCCCACTCTACACATACCATTAATTAGAGTGATATACTGCTTACACCTAGGGATGAACCCCTTTTCCAACATGTCATGCAAAAAAATATGGGAATCTTGGAAAGATAAATTTCTAACCAGTCCGTTAAAGATCGCATTTTGCGTATCTACATCAGAAATAACTCCAAAAACATTCATAATATTAATCAGATCAAATGCCTTCCCCATCTCACCAGTTTCACAACACTTGGTAATAAGCATGTTAAATGTAAACTGATCAGCTATAACACCTTCCATTGTCATTTTTTTCAACATTTTGATACCAATGTCCAACATACCAGACTCACAAAGTCCAAGAATAAGAGAATGGCATGTTAATTTATCAGGCAGAAAACCTGCCCTGGTCATAGCACTATACAATCTAGAGCATGTCAATAAAATCCGTTTCTTTGAATATCCATGCAAGAGAATATTATATGTAGACAAGTTAGGCCTCAAACTTTTGCTCCTCATAGTAGAAAAGACATCATTTGCCTGCACCAGTTTTCCCATCCTTGAGTATCCATCTAAAACTGCATTAAGTGCAATAGTATCAGGGCTCAGACCTTTGTTCTCCATCTCTTCATAAAGATATAAGGCTGCCTTTGATTGTCCGGCCTTGAAAAGGCCGTCAACTAAACAGGAATACAGTACCAGATTTGGAGATAGAGTTTCATTTTGCAACAACTTTTCCAACAAGAGGATAGCTGCAACCAATTTGCCTTTCCTGCAGAACCCAGAAAGAAGGATAGTGTATGTATGACTGTCAGGTAGCACACCATTCTGGATCATCTCATCAAGAAGGACCACTGCCTCTGACAAATTCCCCAATTTACATGTCTCAGCAAGTATTGTATTGTAGAGAACAGTATCTACCACAGAGGGAATGCAGTTGAGTTTATTCAAAAACTTCTTTGCCTCCCCCAGATTTCCCCCCTTGCATAGCCCTTTCAGTAAACTCCCATATGTGAAAGGACTTGGGTGATGACCTAATCTAATCATTTCATCAAGCAATGAAAATGCTTTTAACCCATCACCCAAATTTCCGTAGCCATCTATAATACAATCAAAAGTTACAGAGTTAGGACCAAGGCCAATTCTACTCATGTGATGCATGAAATTTTCTGCTTCTACGAGTTCTCCAACCCCACATAAAGAAGTAACCAACACGTTACATGTGAAATGGTCCACTTCATGCCCGTTGCGAATCATAGCTGCATAGACTTTAAATGCCTCTGCAATGTTCCCCGTCTTGCAAGAATTATAAACTAATGTAGAGTATATGATATTGTTTGGTACAAGTCCAGCTTTATACATTTTGCATATTATCTCCTTTGCACTTTTTATCTTCCCGAGACTGCAAAATCCGTTTATGAGCACTGAAAATGTGACAACATCAGGATTGACACAATCTGTGCACATCTTATAGAGCAACTGCACAGCTTCATCAAGCAACCCCTTTTTGCATAATCCATCAATCATTACTGTGTATGCAATACAACTAACCACCATCCCTTTCATCCTCATTCTCTCCAGGATGCTGCTCGCTAAGTCAAACTTGGCATGCTTGCACAGCCCATTTAAAAGAGTCCCATAACTGACATCATTAGGTCGCATTCCTCCCTCTTCCATCATATCCAAAAGTCTAAATGCTCCTTCAAAATTACCCCTGCTACAGTGCCCATCGACCAAAGCATTGTAAGTAATACAGTTTGGTGAAATATTAAGCAATGACATCTCATCCAAAAGCCGAGTAGCAACTTCAATCTTTCCCTCCTTAACAAACCCATTGATCAGAGTATTATAGGTCACTTCATTAGGAAATAACATCTTTTTCCTCATCTTTTTTAGCAGTAAATAAGCTTTCGCACTCCTGTTGTTTCTACACAGATCATCAATCAACATATTATATGTACATACATCTGCTTCAATACCCTTAGATCCCATGTGATCAATCAGCTCAAATGCCGCTTTGTATCTCCCCTTCTTGCAATACCAATTCAGCAAAGTATTGTAAGTAACTATGGTTGGAATATAACCACTCTCTTCCATCTTTCTTAACAGATAACCGGCTTTTTTAAGCTTCCCTTCCACACATAAACAATTTAGCAATATATTAAAAGTAGCTACATTAGGACAAACCTCCCTGCTAAGCATTTCCTTGAAAAAAGACCAAACCGACCCAGCTCCCCGATCTTTCACCATAGAAGCTAGAATCATATTACAGGTAAAAATTGACGGCCTAAATCCTCGAGAACCCATCAAATAGAAAGTTTCCACAGCATCTCCAACCATCCCTTCTCTAACATACACCCTAATTAGAAGGTCAAAAACTGCAGGACTTGAATTGCAAAGAGGGTATGTATTCATAAAAGCATCAAAAACAGAATTTGGCCCAATACCCATTCGTGATATGTGCCTCAAAGTTGATTTTGCAGGGTCATACATTCTAGCTCTAACAAGTACATGGGTTGTGATGCAGAGTACATGGGTAAGATGGTTGAGTTCCAAACCAGGTTGCTTGATGACCCAGTTGAAGAATTTCAAGGCCAGCCTTCCATGAACAGGTCTAAGTGAAGCCAACCTATACTCCATATGGTTCAGTGACTCCCAACGGTCTATAGTAAGAATTGCGTATATGCTCTTCTCCATTTCTGAACCTGTTCCCCAAAACCAAAACTTTCAATGAGAAAACATATACAATAAAAACACACAAGTAGCACAGTCACGCATACGTGTAGAGAGAGAGAGAGAGAGAGAGAGAAAGGCATACCGGAGGTTTGTGTGTTCTGCTTCTGCAGAGGTTCATTTTGGCTGCGAGAAGTGTGTAAATTCTTTTCTCTGCTAAAACTAGAGAAACCCATGTGAGAAAAACGTCTAAAGTTTGATAATTTGTGGAAAATTAGAGAGATTCTGGCCGATGAAGAACTCAAACACGAATACATCAGTGGCTCCTCTGTTCCTCACTACTCAACATCGCGCCATTACTCTGGAATTATAGTTATAGGAAGAAGTAAAAAACTAGTCCAGAGAATTTCATTGATACCAATTTTGGGCCCAGGTAATGGGTATTTACAAGGGATTAGAAATGGACTCAAAAAGGAAAGTTGAGATTGTGATGTGCAGTATGCGGGCTCCTGATCCAAAGAGTCTATAATAAGCTTGGACCTACCCCAAAATGCAAAGTTGTCTTCTTGAACGAATCTTTGTTTTTGAGTCATTAGCAACAAGTTTTGGAGATAATAGAGTCTCCAAGGCGAGGCAAGTTTTAAAGGATATTATATTTTGGTTATACATGGGAACTACACATTTACAATCCTCTAATTACCATCTTTTTTGTAATGTCCTTTCCAATTTTTAGATTTTGTAATGCCTCCCCAATATATTATTGTGGTTGCAATGTTGTCATTCCGCAATCCAAAATGAGATCTTTAAAAAAGAGTTAGAAAACCATAGATTTATTGTAAAAGATAATAGACTCATGGTAGGGGTCACAAGTGTGATACAACCGCTAAGACAAGAACCATAGGGCGGCAGAAAGTAGATTGATAAAAATAAAGAAGAGATGTGTAGATGACAAAGGTGATGAATGGATGTAGATCTGACCTCCAAAACCCTGATGAAAAAGTAGAAAAGAATTAACACCCGCCTAAGGAGGCTAGTGGCGGAGACACCAGGTTTGGGAGGGTAGCAAAAGAGCATTTTTGCAAGAGCTTTTTCAGAAAGAGCCTGTTTCAAAAGCTACCATTTTTCACAATAAAAAAATGATAATTAAAATAGGGTAATGTAGTTAACCCGATTATATACTAATGGTAGTACATGTAATTCCTTTTCCTCCTTTCCCAATATATAAATCAGCCAGTTCAAAATCATTTGAGAACCACCAGCAATAGGTACTAGGTCCCATGTTGTGCTACAAATCGTTTAACACTACTCACATGTTTTAAAAAGGAGAACAAAACATGCCCAAGAATCAATATACAACCAGTGGGAAAGTACAAAGGGTTTCATAATTGAGAACAAAAAAAAAAAAAAAAAAAAAAAGAAGGTTTAAAAGATTTACAACACAAAGTGCTCGGTAGTAACAAGTCCACAATCTTTGGATAGGTTTAACCAGCTACAAGCTAATAAGTTGAGAAAATCTAATTAACCATTCAAGTAAACCAAAAGGAAGAGAGAATCTGGCTACAATTTACGTCATTAGATATACATACCCTGCTATATGGTTACAGAAGCTAATTCATAAGGCTATAATCTAAGAACAAAAAACCTACTATGAACAATGAAAATATATGTCAATCAACATTTTGTACACTTCCCCAGTACTCGTTGGCATGGCAAGAATCCAAGGAATTAACATTTTCTAGCCAATTGATACTGATCAGCCCACCATTCCGCAAAAGCATAATTATCAACTGTTGAATTGAATTTAAAAAAAAAAAAAAGAAAAAGAAAAAAGAACTGGCTGCCAGAAAGAAAATAATGCTTTCAAAAAAGTTCCTGGCCTTCCATCTCCTGAATTTTTTATTGTCCACCTGGGGCAGTCTCCTTTACCTGCACCATAAAGGAAACGGCAATAAGATCAATGGTGTAGTAATCAAAACCATCAACACGGGCGATACGGACCAAGGATACACCAGGCACGCACAGCGCGATGCAAGTATACTCAGTATTTTGACCACCTGGTTGTTAAACAGAATGAGGGAAGGAAAGAAAACTTAGAAACTGTCTTACTGGATTAGCTTTCTTCCCAGGCAATCTAATACCTAACCCTTCCTTCCCACTCATTGTTTTCTAGATCCAACCAAGCACAAAAAAATATTAAAATAAAATTTTCTTGCGCTGATTTATTCTCTAGGACATCAATGTCCAATACCAAAATCGCTAGGGATTTTGTAGAGAACTTGCCTTATTAGGCCAAAAAGATTGAATACATAATATAGTAGCAGTACAAGCAGATGATGAATTAGAAATTTTAAAAGATAGAATAATGAAAAAGGATGTCTAACTGACATGTACATGGCAATTTTAAAGGCAGATTGCTGGCACTGCTGGGGCCACAATATCACGTCAAACTTCGGTCAACCAAAGCCAAACCCTTCATTGGCTTCATGGATAGCAAGTAGCAGGCGTTCTTGAAGCTGTTCCTTTGAGGTATACTCGGGAAGGTCAAGCTGATTAAAGCTGCAGCACGAGGGGGGAAAAGTGAATTAGTTAGTTTAAGCCCACTTTGATTCCAAGTACCCATCTGCCTATAAAAGATAAAGGATGCATATATCTTTACACAGACCATGTATGTGCCGATGGCAGCCGGTCAGGAGCTCCATATGCCTTGTGAATCTGAAACCTTTGAGGACCAGAAATACCTTGCAAAGCCTTGAAACCCTCCAAAGGAACCTGAATTATCAAAAATATGCAGTGGCTTAAAGTCAAACATACAATTCATGATTACAACCAAAACAAAAACCCTAAACCAGCTTTAAAAACCCTTGCCCCAACTATTTGGTTGGGCTAACCAGTGCTGAGAATCAAAATTTGCACCACTTAAAAGGCATACATCACATAAAGCGTTTCAGATATAGGAGCATGATACATCATGTTCAGCAGTGAGACATTAGCTTCTCCTATTCCCTAAGCACAACTTCACGCAAAAAGGATAACATTTTCAGATGAGGAAACAACAAGAAGACAATGCATTATCCAAACAAGATAAAAATCTAGTTAGTTGAAATAAGCAAACTTCTGTCCTTGCCATTCAAAGACAAATTCTTGGAACTGAACCCACATTGTCAAGTCATGGTTCACGGGAAAGAAAGAAAGACGGTTAAAAAACAAAAAAGCAAAACAAAAGATTGGTCATGGGGACACCAAAAGAACATATGTTAAGCATAACATCACATCTTAATCAATGACAACTAACATTAATGCAAAGGAGAATTTTATAAATTTTAAAAGTGAAACAAAACCCGGGGGGCGGGTGAAAATAAAAGTCACATACATGCAAAACCTACAAGTCCACTTACATTATGTTGTGCATCAAACTACCATTTCATGTATAGTGCAATAAATTACCTTGGATGTTCCAGTGACAAATTGCAGAAGTCTTGCCATATCTTCCTTGCTGAAAGACGTAACAACCTCCCAAAACCATTGAATAACACAAGATGCTGCTGTATAGCCAGTATACTCCGCGTTGGCCTTCAAATCCTCCACTGCAAAAGCAATGACACCAATCAGATACCTTTAAGTAGAGCACAAGAACAGAACAAATATTCAATGACAGCATGGGAAAGCCAAACTTACAATCAATTTCTGGAAGCCCACTTATAAGTAGCTCAAGCTCTTTATCATTGAAGATAGAGATAAGTTCTCGTGGTACCAATTCATTGAAGCCTTCCAAAAAGGAATTAATTTGAGGACGGATGGCATTTGTCAAGATATGTCCGGCAACAAGGTCAACATACTCGTGCTTTGTTTCTTCTGTAACCCTTATATTTCTTCCTCCGGGTTTAAGCTCATAATCAGTAACCTTTTCAAGAAAAAAAAAAAAAACAGCAACAAAAGAAGATATTACTTCAGACAACTTAATGTAATCTTTGAAAAATTACTCATGTTTTAAGAATGTCAGAATGAAAGTTCTGAAGATTTACAAAAGCAAAGCAGCTTGAAGAGTAACCAAATTTTATAAAATTTAAGAAACAGATCATAACTTGTAATTTACATACCTCATTTTTTCCATAAAGGATATGCTTTTCCTCATCCGCATCCATACTAAATGTCAGGTCAGGAATGTCACTTACATCATTCTGAAAAAGGTCAGATATAGACAATGAGACAAAAAGTGACATTCCAAACAGAACAACAGCCATAGCAAAATGTCAGTAGAACCACAGAGGTCAAAAAAAAAAAAAAAAAACAGAAAAAGACACTGGATTGCAAGTATATGAACCCACTGACCTCCAACATCCACTTTAAATTCTTGTAGTAATCAGGGTCAACAGCCTCTATATCATGGTAAGTCACCTTGGCACCAAGTATGTGCTTGTAGAATGATCGAGTAAAATAGACATCCAAAAGCTGCCCATCAAACAATGCCTTTGCAACCTTCACAGCAATTAAAAATAAAAATAAAAAATTGTAAAAAACCTTTGGACTACAGTTGCAAAAACTATCTATGATAACCAAAAGAAAAAATATACAAAATATAAAACCAATATCAGAACTGGTGGTCCCAAAGAAATTACCACTCTGCCCACAAACTTGAAGTAGGAAAGATGTTCTGTCTGATAGACAGAATTAGGGTTTGGCTGGAACGTTGCATTGTTTCCCACAGTAGTGAAAAGTAATGCCCCCTTGTCAAATATAACCCTTGACAGTAATTGATACCATTCTCTTGTCAGACCTCCAGCATCAATACCCTCTTCACCTTGAAATTGCACATTCAATCGTCCCTTTAGATCCTGAGTGGGACGCATCCGCAACTGATTGTATGAGTCCTCCAAAACGTAAGCCCTCCGCACACTTATCCGCAATGGGCCAGAGAGGTGCTGCTCGTGCTGCTGCCTAATTCTTGAACGAAAATACGCACGCTTATTGTCAAAATCGATCAGCCTTGGTGCCTTCAGCAGCATTGAAAGTGATTTTTCCAATAAACCAGGATTCTGTCTAATAAAAGCATTCAAAAGCCGTCGGTGCTTCTCAGCAAACCTTGTAAATGTGATGGCACCATCAAGCTTCTTCTGAGAATCAACACTGCACTTTGTGGTTAAAGAGGCTGAACTCCCAGAAGATTCATTTTCTCTTGCAGTTATATTGGCATGATCTTGCTGCATGATAGACTGGTTTGCTTGTAGCTTTTCACTCAAAACAAAGAAAGCCTCAATGAAGGGCAAGAGTCGTTGTGTTCCAGGAGGAAGAGGAGATGAAGAAGAGGTTCCCTGGATTTGCTCCCCAACATTTATATTTGACATGGTATGAGAGGAGCTTTGACCCAGCTGTGTCTCAGTCACACTTATACAATCACTCAATTCTTGCCACAATGGCTCAAGTGCGACATGCAACTTTTTCATAGTAGCTTGCTCCTCCTGCTCCTGCTCCCCATCACTCTCAAGTCCTGTACTCTCATTTATGCTAGGTGAAGTGAGTGTACTGAGTGCTTGTAGTACACGCAGGATTGCTGCACCAGCCATGGAACCAGCACTTAAACCTAGCATGTGCGTTTTCCGCAGAGTGACAAGCTCATCGACAGCTGAACAGCTCAATCCACGGGATAATTCAGAAAGCTCTGAAGTAAAAAACTTTCGATGGGGTGCAACAACTGAAGCCAACTTCTTCAGCACCTCACCGGAAAGCATATAAACTTTATCTGAAAGCCTAAGTAAGTTAATAGAACAGATTAGTCACTCATTCATCTGAATTAATACAAAACTAAGGGGAAAAAGGAGAGGGAGAATACTGCAAAAGAGAAGAATTAAAAAGGAGAGTAATCCAGACAGGAAGTGGAAACATAGATGAAGTGAAATTCAAGTATCATAATGGTTAGCAGGACATTAAGGATGCATTTGGCATTGCGATTTCATAGATAAAAAGTGCAATTTCAAACTAAATCAAAGAAAATGGATTGTTTGAGATTGCGATTTGAAAACAAAGATTTTTTAAGTTTTCAAATCGCATGTAAGGAAGTGCTTTTTTTTAAACGTGCAATTTTAAAGGCTACACTACGATTTTGCAAACGAACCCTAAAGAGAGTTACACGGGCTACAAAATAATAAATAGTAAAGAGAAATATCTAAACCATCCAGAAATAAGATTCAGAGCATTAAAAGTACCCCTCACGGCCAAGAATGCTGCACAGATTGCGAAGTTCTGATTGGGGCAATTGTAAAAAGATATTATATGTATCAATGCTCCTCTTTCCATCTGAAGTGGACGACTCAGCACCGGCACGTTTATCCTCTTGCTTAGACTCTGGTTCCATTGACGGAGTATCTTTCTGGACGTCACCAGAAGCTTCATCGACCGGCAAATCCTGGGAATTCGCTGTTGTTGGTTCAGATTGAGGCTGGTACTCTAAATTTGATGCAGCAGTATAAACAACTACTTGAAGCAGACCCATGACCTGCAGTATTTAGAAAAAATATCCGGAAAAAATATAAAAATTAAAACAAGATGGACTCCAGGTTATTGCATTTAATTATAACAAGGTTATGGAACAAGCTAATATAATAATATATACAAATAGAAATAGAGAGTGCCTAAGCTATTTTGAAATCACTTGACCAAGATATCAGTTCTACCTGCTCAAGGTGAGCAGTGCTGCGTAGAAAAAGTGGTCGATTCAAAAGCTTCAGCAACAGTATCAATGGAACATCCCCATCCAGAGAGTTTCCCAAAGGTTTTGATGCAAATCCTCCTTCCACAATTTTCTCCTTGCCTTTATCCTTCTTGCTTTCGATACATATAGGACTTAGAGGCTCTGGAACAAGTACGGGATCAAAGTAGAATAACATATTGGCAACAGCAGAATGATTAGTAGCCAAATATGTCATAATCTCAAAAGTTCGACGCAAGACCAGTGGAGGTAGACCTGTTAACAGACAAAATTTAAGATAGCATTAACAATAAAAAATTAATACATAAACACAAAATTAAGCAGATGGTTCCGGTGACATCAAATGAAGTCTTACCATCCAACAACTGGGATCGACCATAAACAACATTTGACTGACAACCATAAAGCCTCTGAGAGTTAATTGTTGCCAATCCACAGACTGATCCTTCAGCCTCAGGCTTAATCATATCAAGCAAAACACGCACTAGAATTGCCCTTGTAACACTATGTGCACATAGGTTTAACAAGAGTCTCTGCAGGAGGCCTTTGCCAAGGGGCTAACCACATAAAGAAAACAATTAGCCAGATATCATAATACAGTACACACGCACACACACATCTCACTGCCAAGTAACTTGCAGTACCATATTTAGTCAGGGTCACTTTTTTACAGAATTTCCAAAAATACTGAAATTTCTCAACAAAGATAAGAAAATAGGCATTCTGCATTTTAGAACAATTCTGCCCTCTTTCCTTACATAATTTTTCTTTTGGATTTGTCCACAACAAGTGATGATTCATAAAGTCCAGATCATCAGTTGAGAGTCCAACCTAATGACTAACTGAATTCATAATTCCTTTACCAGATCAATGTAAATTTTTTCCGTTATTTGAACCAACCTTCAACATAGATTCTGTTGATTCCGTTGCATACAAGAGCTAATATTTAATTTCAATTATCATACATTTTCCATCTTTTATTTGAAAAAAAATAATAATAAAAATAAAAATAAATAATAAATTAAAAAAACCACTTTTGCAGGAAAATTTGGTAAGGAAAACACAAATATGTCCCAACTAAAGCCGTTTATTTAGCCAAATGAACAATAGAATGGAACATGGCATTACCTGAGCTAACCGCAGGAGCCGAACCAAAGCTTTCAACGCATTAGCGTCCAAAAGTGGCTCACCTTCAATTTCCTTCACCTTCAAGCTATCTGCAATGGTGGAACCTGTCCTCCGCCCTATCGTAACTCCAACACCCCTGTCCATTACCGTCTGTCTGTCAAAACCCAACCCATTCCTTCGATTATTCAGCCTGTGGCTGCCTGCAAAAAGGCTGCGAGCCTGATAATGACTCATTGCTCGGTCCCTTAGCATTTGTGCTTCGGCTAGTAATGGAGAGGGCAACGCAGACAGAACTGCTTCTGATGAAGTCAGAAGTACCTAAAACAAGCAAAAGACGAGGACTATAAGAATTGAATAAAAAGGACAAACAGTTATCACATCTCGATACACATATGAAAAGGAAAGTTAAAGACGCAAACCTCTTCACGCAAATCAGCAGGAAAAGTAGCAATGATTGAAGCATTATCCATGTCAACTGGTTGTCCTTCAGCCTGCTGCGCAACCCTTTGAGCTCTTTGTTGGGCCAAAACTTCTGCTTGAATATCTGGGGGAAGAGCAGCTAAGAACTCCGGATCAATATCTTCAGCAGAAGGTGGTGCATAAGTCGGAGCTTGAACAGACTGAGCTTGCTGGGAAGCTAGTACTTCTGCCCGAAGATCTTCAGGTAGTGCTTCCAAGAAGGTGGGATCAATAGCATTAGCACCAGACACCTCATTACTCATACTAGTTTGCTCAGCCTGATCAGTGTCCAGAGCAACCAGTGTGTTTTGCCTTGATGATGGCTCATCTGTATCATATTCAGAGGCAGGCACAGGTTGCTCAGATTGATTTCCTTCAGCATCAGTACTATTCATATCAACATCAACACTTGCACGAACAGAAGCAGCATGAAAATCATCTAGATTAGGTGTCTGCAAACCAGAAATTGCCAGACCTAGATTACTGGCCTGGTCATCTGTTCCTGAAGATCCACCACTACCAGTGGCCTGAACTGGCACATCATGAAGACTTGCACGTGCTTCAGAACCCCTATCACATTGTAGATCAGCATGACAGTCTGAAGATGAGTTGACAAACTCTGGCATTGTCCCTACCTGCTCATCAGCAGTGCCATTTCCTTCACCAATTTCCATGCTATCATGCCCATTTGGTGTAGTGTTCAGTGAAAATGGTTGGATCATCATAGGATCATGTGCCTGTAAACATTCGCCTGGATGTTCAAGAATGGATTCTGGATTAACTTGTTCTCCACAGGTTACACTCTCAACCATTGGGTTAACTTCTTGATGTGTGGTTTCATCACCATTCTCTTGATGCTGCCCTTCGCTTTGTTGACAGTGGGTGTTAGCACCCTCTGCCACTACGGCACTATCATTGGATGGAAGGGCATCTGGTTGTTTCTCCTGCACTCCTGAATTTTGGGACTGTCTTTCAGCAGGACTGTTTGTAGGAGCAATACTGCGCAATTGAGAAATGAACTGTTCCTCTACTGCCTGTGCAATAGCAGCAGCTTGAGCACCAGCTTGAGGCTGACCATCATCAGTCCACCGACCATCACCAGGCCCTCTTCGTCCTGGTAACTGCAAGGAGTCCATACCGACAGAATAATCGGTCAAAGGTGGGGGTGCTGCCCCAACCAAACGGTCACCAAAGAGACTCCTTAGGACATGATCATATGGAGGAACTGGAGAATCAAACATGTAGAAATGTGCTGCATCAGAACTCCCAGATGACAAAAAAGCTTCTACATCTCTGGAATTCCCACCTGATGACCTCATTGAGGCCAGATCCCCTGACTGGGAAGGTCTTAAAAGGAGAGGATGTTGAAAACCATTTACTTCCGCAACAGAACGCTCAAAGGAAGACCTACCTGTCTGACGGCGGCGTTCAAAACCTAAGGGCCTACGAAGACCAAAAAGGTCATCCACATTAACTCCTTCAAAAGGTTCAGCTGCAACATCAATTAGACCACCTGCAGTCCCAGGTTGCCCAAGTACCTGCAAATGATCCAGCCCATCAAGGGCCTCCCTCCATCTAACCTCTATGACACGATTTTCATGAAAATCATCATCCTCTTCATCAATCATCTCATCATTATAGTCGTCTCCCAAGCCCGTGTCATCATGGTCTTCCACATCTGTATCAGCAAGAGACATCATGCCACCACCATCTTCTGCTATATCCTCATCCTCATCCTCCCCCTCATCATCATCCTCATCATCCTCTCCGTCATCACCCATATCATCATCTTCATCACCCATATCATCATCTCCCCTATTCTCAACACGGAAATTCATCTCAATTTGGTCAGTGTTGTGCAAAACACCACCCTCTTCCATCTCCTCACGCATGAAATCCATCCCAAGCTCCACGGGTGGGTTGGTAGCCATTGTCCCCTCCACTTCTATTCTCATATCTTGCTCCACAGATTCATTACGATTTGCATTATGATTATCTTCACCATGAGAATTTCCTTGATCCTGTTGTTCATTCCCCTCTACATCTCTGACTTCTTCCTGTCCGTTTGTAGTCTGATTATGCTCCACGGTTTGAACAGCTGATGGTGCAGTTAATTGATCATCGGGTCTTCCAATTAACCCTATGGATTTTTTCTTGTTCGTCCCATCAGATTTAAAAATTTGCTCACTAGCATTGGCAGCCCTTGTTAAACTTTCCAAAGACTTAAGTATTAGGTTCACAATTTTAGGAGCATCAGGATGGTCCAAATCAATCACTTGAAGAATGCTAGTTAGGCAGCGAACCATTCCTCCATCTATCATGCTTTTTGCTATGTCTGGTGAGCACCCAGAACCACCAGGTAAGTTGCTGGAGGATGAATTTTTCAACAAAATAGAATACGCCAAATCAACAAAAGCAGAAACCTTCTTATCTGGCAATAAAATGCTCGTAGTAGAATTGCTCTCTAAGTTTGAAAATGAGAATAAGGCTTTCACAAGTTCATTGATTACTCGTCTACGGCCTTCACCAGAACGACCACACAGAACGACAAGGAACCATGAAGCCTTTTCAGACAATTTGCCTCTCCATTCATCAGGTCCTGCAGATTTATCAATAGAGAGTGGAAGTAACCGATGTAAGACATGATGAAGTATTCCACCACCATTTCCAGGAATATCTGATGGATTAGATGCCCGGAGTTGACACATTTCTAAATCCCGTTTAAGTATAACCCCAACTGCATGTACATACATCAGAAGAACATCACTTAACAACTTGAGGACAAAAGTCACCTTAGCAAGTCCTGCAGATCTTTCAGATTCAGACTCTAATTTCATTGTCTCATCAACCTTTGACTTACCCTTTACCTTGGTAGCGGGTTCATCAACCTCCATAGAAGATAAATTATTCACACCAACCTCTTGGCTTTTTGGTGAAGGGTATTTTAAGACTATGTCAAGAAGTTGATCAATTACTTGAGTAAGATTGGCAGGGATCTTTTTGTGGCCTTTGGAGCATTTACCTGATCCATCATGAATCTTATTTTCAGAAATCCTGACACACTCATTGGAAGATAATCCAGCTTCAACCCCAGATGCCTTTGATTTGTCTTTTTCCTTCTCTTTTTCCTTGGCTAACACAATAAAGGTCCTACCTCCAGATGTCTCCAACTGGCAAACAGCACCAGCAGCTTTCATGAAAACCACAGAATCCCTAGAGATAACAGGTGCCATTGATGTCAAAAAAGTCCGTGCAGAAACACGCCCAGCATGGCCATTCCCACTCAAAGTTTGTCGTATCTCCAATTCCATAGCTGTTTGCAGTGTCTGAGGATCTTCAAGGAGATGCCGGACAATAGCAGATGCAACAGTGTCATATCCAGGGAAAAAACTACTTCTTGGAAGACTAAAAAGAGCAGCCAAACCTCCATTTTCAAGGAACTGCAAGGCTAGAGAATGTGTTTTCGTCAAGCGAGCACATAATTGCAGAAGAGCCTGCATTATCACTGCTGGCATATGCTGTTTTATCAAGTCACAAGCCACTAGTAGCACCTTAAGACTCTCTTCAATAGTCAAATAGCCAGTCGATTTCCCCAATATTTTTTCAAATGGTGCACCAGATTCTTTCTCATGGGCATCTGAAGCTGGTTTTCGGTCATTAACTGATGCAGGATCTGATAAGGAAGCATGATCTCCTGATGAATCCAGCTGAGATCCTGCTGGAGTTCCTTCCATACTCTCAGAGAAAATTTTGGGCCTGGACTGCAACATGTTATCCAAGATAAGCAGTAAAGCACTAATGCACCTTGGGACCAGAAGCTCATTCCCTGTCTCATTTCTAGCCTTAAAGTTGGTCAAAATATCTATTGCAGTCGATACAATACCATTCTCTGCACCAATTTCCCGTGTAGTGCCATCCTCAAAAAGAAGCAATGCTATAATATGTGATAGCATACTTAATGCACTTGTATCCTTAGAAAAATCCAAAGGGCAAAGTTTTAGCTGCTGAATAAGATAAGATACCACTCTTGGACGATCTTCTCCTTTGTTCCGATTGCAAAGTGTAACAAACAAATCTGTCAACGGAAATGCCATTGTGTCACTGCTCTGAAACAGTTTCACTGATGAAGCAAGAATATCATCAACAGGGGGTGCCTTCATATGCCCATCTTCTGTCAGGACATCCATCGACTTGTCAACAGTATCAACTTTAGATGTTTCTGATGAACTTCCCAGAGACAGAGCAAGTGCCCGAGCTAGTTCATCATCCTCCTGTACAGGATCCTCAGCATGACTAAACAACCATTCCATAGCCATCTCAACACTATTTGTTTCCACTCGCCTCAGTGCTTCCTCTGCTCTTGCCCTTGTAAAGCCCATATCAACAATGGTGGCAATAGTAGCTTCATCAGGAGGTGGGGGCATAAATCTCTGGTTCGTAGTCCCCACAACGCCACTTCGATTTCGTTTCACATCTCCAACACCAGAGTACACATGCGTAACAAGTGAAAGAA
This sequence comes from Corylus avellana, assembly GCF_901000735.1. Classification (NCBI taxonomy): domain Eukaryota; kingdom Viridiplantae; phylum Streptophyta; class Magnoliopsida; order Fagales; family Betulaceae; genus Corylus; species Corylus avellana. The sequence goes on along the minus strand of NC_081543.1, from coordinate 38,793,820 downwards.
GTGAAGCAACAAAGCCCAAACTACAATTGGGAAACATGGGGTGGTTCCAAACAGGAAGTATCACATCAAGAACCTGAGATTGCAGCATACGAACAAAGACTTCTGGGTCCCTTGGAACAGGAAATAGCCCAATTGACAGACCAACTGCAACCGGCTGCACAAGAAGCTGCACTTGGGATGCAGAGGTCGGAGATAGAAGTAAGGAAGAATTAACAAAATACTCGAGCACACGGCAATAGCTCTGTAATGTATCAAGCAGCCATGTACTGTGAGACAATTTACTTCCTTCACCTGCCTTTTCTTGTTCAATGCCTGGTGTTGGAATAGAGTATGGTAGTGTCCACAACAATTGACTTGTAGCTTCAAATGTCGTCAGTAGCTCCTTAAAGGTACCATGAACATAAAAATTATTAACCATTGCAGTATAACAAGTACGTCGCCTGCTGTCAAATGTTATTGATGCCATGTCATCCACTACCTTCCCAAGATATCGACATTTTACTGACAATGACATGTCAAGTCCCACAGAAGTAGAATACCCAGAGAAACTAAGAGCCTCAAGAAATAACTTAGCCAGGCCAGTTCCAAGGGTCTTCGAAGCTGAACTCAACGACCCTGAGTCAACTCTACGACGATTTGGCGATGTGAATCCCTTGACAAGAGCTGTGAAGAAAGAGCGGAACATTGAAGCAAGCTTGTTAAGAATTTCAAAAACAAGGACATCAGGACTTTTCTTTTTCAAATCCTGGGAAGAAGATGTCTCCGGTACATTGGACAAAACTTCAGAGTCAATGTTCAAAGCCTCCACATGCCTGCCTGTCCGTCCCCTTATGCGTGTTAACCCATGTCGACTACGACGGTGCAAACCTTCTCCAGTACGAACTACAGACAGAAACTCCCGGTCTCCAGCCCACAAGGACTGAGAACCATTCCGGACAGAAACAGGGTTCATGTATCTCACCATTGGAGTATTTGCATCATCATCGCTTTCTCTTCCAACAGCATTTGATGGAGCTGCCTCTGAATTCTCAGGTTCTTGATCAGCATTCCTCTTCTCATCCACCTTGGAATCATTACACAAAGAAATTTGCCAGATTATTTCCCTGTACGTGCACCCAAGATCTTTCAATACATCAGCATCTGCATTGCCAAGCTCTGATACCACACTAGTAGTCCCCTTCAATAAAAAATTAGAAAGAGACAGAATGCCTTCAAGACTGGAAAGATATCTCATAACCTTTGTTTGCAGTGCAGATTCAACCACAGCAAGCTGAGTCCCTCCAACTGAAGCTAAGAGTTCATTTGTTGATTTTAGATGTTCTCTCAGAAATGAACAAACTGCCCGAGCAAGAGAAGCAGAATGCTGTGGTGAGAAGTTCTTAAAGGCAACGGAGATACTCTGACCAACTGAGACCGAAAGAGGCATTAAGGGCAAAGTGAACAACTGCAGAACAGCTTCAATCCCCTTCTTCTCTACAAATATACGACATGTATCAGCATTCTGAAGAATAGTTTCAAGAAGACGAGCAGCATTGCTCACACAGTCAGTGAGGAATGACTCAATATTAACTGTTGAGGAATCAGCAGATGGCTCAGAGGTCTGCTCAGAACTTTCCATCTTGGATGCTTCCCTATCATCTGAAAGAACCAAGTTCCTCTCTTCACCATCAGTTTCCATGGGAACGGGAGTAGAAGAGCACAAAGGATCACTTGACAAGCATGAAGAATCAATACCAGATCCCATTCTCAAAATGGCATTCAAGATCTCAATCAACATATCCACTCCAGGCCCACGCAATGAGGAAGCATGGCGCATTAGTTCATCAAGTCCACTAGACAAGGATACTGGGGTATCACTAGTAAGTGCACGCAAATACATTCTTGAAGTAAATATTTTCACAAAGCACCTCAAAGCATTGCGATCTCTAACGGCCTGAAGGCCATTGTTGTTTAGGCACAAAGCATCCAAACACTGAGGTATGCATGATATGGCTTCAGAAGAGCAGAGAACACCATCCATTATAGCATCCAAGAACGCAGAAGGAAGACCTGCTGCATCTAAGACAGGAAAACAAGTGGGATCTTTGTGAATCAAATCACTCATGACAGTAGCAGCAAGTGAAAACACCCCACCACCAAAATCTTTTGCCCTTCTAAAAATTACGCATAAGCAATACGGTAAACTCTCCTCAGTGCCATAAACACGTGCAGTATTTCCAGGGGCATAAGTTCCAAGGGATATAGCACGCAGTAAAGCTTTCATCAGCAATCGCCGGTGATAAGAAACTAATGCTTCAGAATAAAGAGGCTGCATGTCATCTAGCTCACTTGAGGTGCCTGCAATTACTTCCTTACTCCCACTACAATCAGAACTTTCACCTTGTTGCTTGGAACCATTTTCTATATGTGACACTTCCACCTTCAGACGAGAGATGGTATCATCCAAACCGCCCAAGTCTCTGAACAAGGCAGCAGCTGGATTACTGTAATCCATAAAAGCTTCTAGAATATGTACAGCTGTGCTAACCAAATGCAAGTGTTGTGGATTTGGATCTTTAAGGAGAGGTAGGAGAGTAGGGATAAATCCTGCCTCGCGCATGGCTGAGCAACCTGAAGATGATGAAACCAAAACAGTGACAAGAGATAAAAGCGCCTCAGCAAAAACTACAGACCACTTTGAAGCATCACTGATTACAGAATCAATGGCCTTCTGCATGAGGCTGGATAGGATGCCACGGTGACCACCAGATGTGACAGCAGCCAAGACAGAAGGCTGGCGAGACCTATCTTGACAAAGAGCAACCAAAGAAAGCAGACACAAAATCCGAATTTTCTCAGGAACTGCATCTTCATAGCTTAATAATGACACTAACTCATTGACAAACTCGGGCTCAGTGTTAAAGAAAGAAACTAGGTCATCTGCATCACCACTTGCTTGCACAAGAACTATGAAGGCATACAATCGAATGCAGGTATACTGCTGCCGAGAAGCTATAGAGCCAAAAGCCCTTGCAAACCGCAATCTTGTCAATAGAGAAAATCTTAAACTGGCAGGTACTTTGTATTCTGCAACTAAATTGCTTAAAAGCTCTAGATCAGTCTCTAGGCGAGCATTGATGTCAGGCAAATGAATGATCTGTAAGCCTTGGGTTGAAAGCTCTCCAGCAGGGAGTTCACTGGATAACTCACTGGATGCGTAGAATTCAAAGTGAAGTGTGCAACCCAACTCATAGGCAATTGGGTCACAACCATCCTGCACAGCAGTTGCAATTAATCCCAGCCCCTCTTCCTTTCCCCCCCAACCTTGTGCAAGAGCAAATAACTTTGAATTCAGAGAAGCATCTCTGATGGAGTACTTGCCAATAGTTTTTTTCAAAAAAGCAGCCAAAGTCTGCAGGCAAGCTTCAATAACATCCGGATCGGTTGAAGCAAGCAGTAAAGAAAGATGCTGCTGCAATTTCATGCAAACAAAAAGTGTAAAATTTATGGGAAGGTAAAAGAAGAACAAAGCTTCAAGTGAAAACTCTGAAAAATCCTAAACCACATTATGGAAGCAGTTATTACCAAACAAAGGATATAAGCAAAATACATTAATACAGATGAATTGACAATTCTAACACCTAGTATTAATCCAAAAAACAAAAACTACAAGTATATTAAAGAAAGGGGAACATAAACATACCTCGTAAGAACTATAGAAGTGCTTATTCGTGCAATTCTCCAAAATTATTCTTATAACACGGAGAATTTGAATAATGGCTTCTCTTGGGAAGGGAGGATCAGAGTCCAGAAAATTATCCTCAACCTGCAAATCCTTCCTCGCTTTGATGTGCTTCTCAAAAAATGAATCAAAATGATTAAAAAGATCCACCCAATGATGGAAATCTCCCTGCACCACCAAGATACACATAAATCAAACTGCAACACAGCAACCAGAACTTTATAACATGAAAGGTGAAAAAGGTCACCTTATCAAACTCCCAAACAAAACCTTTGAGAGGTCCTTCTATATTCTCGAGTGGAACAGCAGTGACGCTATCGATGAAGGATCTAATTTTTGGGGGCTGAGACAAATTATAGGGAAAAAAATTAGTTCGTAAACATGTAGGCATCACCACGGTACTAGATAACATATTTACATTGTACCAAGATAGACACAACAAATTAAAGATCAAAAACAGATTAACTAAATAAAAAGGCACTTTTGGAATTATATACCCCTGTGCTAACACTTGCCTACCACTAAAAATGGTTCCACAATGTCAAAGTCTAAAGTCAGGAAGCTTTCACTGCCAGAGATTCTTAAAGGCTTTCTGAATATCAAAACCTGAAGGCACAAAACTTTCATTGCCAGATCCTTTAAAATGATTTTTGACTATCAACTGAGAAGTAATGATTGCCACAACCTTAAAAAAACACTCCTAGATAAGCATGAATGACTCCCCTTTTATTGAATATAAATTTTTCTGTTTCTAAAAGGATTATTTTTATATTTAAAATTGAAACAAAAATGAAATCATGCACCTTTTTTATTCTGACATAAGAACATATTACATGTCCTACAAAAATTAGGTTTTCTTGATTTCACCTAGCACTAACAACAATTTCTCCTCTTTTTTCCTTTTTTTTTTCCCCTTTTGGCATGTCCGCTAGCAGTAACAATCACAATATTCACTTTTTTGCTTTTTTGCTTTTCCAATTTTTCAGCAGTTTCTAAGCATCCAGAAAAAAGAACAGCTGAATTTCATAAATCGTGGGGCCATTTAGTTCTTTCATTGAACAACAATCCAACCTTGGCAACAAGCAATAAATAATGAGCAAGTGTTCTAATGAGGAGAAGAAAAGACGCTTTCAACTTGAACAACTAATGATCCAAAAATCAAGTTTCTAAACATCAATACTCTTATGGGCTAGTATGGAATTATATGTAACTAAAATTTCTAAGCACTTAGCATTTTTTTTCCAATATGAACAAAAAACCCAATGACGCATTAGTTTTCAGTTCAATAAACAAAATATTTTCAAATTCACATACATCAATAATAAACAAAAAGAAAAGACACTATTTTGTTGACCCGTTTCCCAGAATTTCTCAAGCAACCAAACAGAGCATGACAACCAAAAGCACAGAAAGAACCATAAAAGCAGTAAAACAACAATCTTTAAGCAATCAAAATCACAATCAGATCATCGCAAACATAAAAGAACACTAGGGCAAAGAAATTATTTTGCATAAACCCCAATACCAACACACTAATTGTACTCCAACATTTCAGGAAAAGCATATAAAAAAGAGAAAATGATTGTAAAACACAAATTGTAATAGAAGCAATTATTAATGCAATCGAATATTTTCTCATTGGTAGATATGCTGACCACTTCCAATGCCCTCCTCCTCTTCAACTTCATCTTGGAATCAAAAGCATTTCACGAACCAAAACCGCTTCTTGAAACCGATCAAATCCTCAAAAACCGAGAATCGATCGAAAAAGCAGAGACCCCGAAATCGAAGAAGAGTAGATAAAAGTAAAAAAAGTATGGCTTTCGGTCACTATTCGCAACGATCGGATCCTAGAAATATGATTCCAATCCACAATCAGACGGACTTGGAACGAAAACAAAGAGGATTTCAAGGTTTTTGCGATCGGGAATTAGGGTTTTGATTGAGAGAGAGAGAGAGAGAGAGAGAGTTGAAGAAGAATTGCAACTGAGAAACCAAGTGCTCTATTTATATATACATATATGTGGGTGAAGATGAAGAAGAGAAGAGAATAGAGAATTTCACACCCAAAACTACAGATATTTGGAGAGAGAGAGAGAGAGAAAGAAAGAAAGAAAGAGAGAAGGAGGAAATAAAATTTCTTGAAAAAAAAAAAAAAAAAATTGTGGTAAATTATTCTTTTCTATAATTACAGTTGGAGTTAATTAGCTGTGTTTTCTTTTTTAGAAATTAAAAATGTATGTAATGTTACCTCATTTAAAATTTTAATACATGGTTAAATACAATAAAATAAAATCTATATTATAAAATTAACTTTTAAAAAAGCTAGTTTTTTGTGAATTCCATATAGGTTTTGAGTTGGGTTGGATAATACAAAATAAAATATTATTTTTGGTGAAGATTGATATTTGATAAAGTTCCCAATGAACTAAAAATAGATTTAACTGACATTAATTAAGTTTTCTTACTAATTAATTGCAATTTCTTACAGCCTTTTTGGATTTATTGTTTAACTTATCAAGAACTGTTAACAGTTGACTTCTTAATAGCCTTCCTGAGAAGGTGCATTATGTTCTGTTGATATAGAAAAACTCAAGTTTCTTCACCATTATTTTCCTGCCATTTATTTTATTAAAAAAAAAAAATCATAGTACCAATATTAACTCCATAAATTATTGTAAAATGAATGATAGATTACCTACAACACTTGTTGTGCATATCCTTTTGTTGCCATAATTATTTTATTTTTATTTTTTAAGTAATTTTAAGACGGTAAATTTCAATTCAACATAGGGGTCAAATTTTTACGAGAGAATGGCTCAGTGTTACATCTCCGTCACACACTGTTTTCCACCCAAAATTAACGATCAAATATGACATAAGAAAATTTTGATAATTTGTAAGTCTGAGTTACAAATGTTAACTTGCATAAACTTTTGAAACTTGGCTCATAAGAGGAGAGTGACCAATAACTTATATACACGTGATTAATATTGTACTTAATCACTACGTTCCGTAGCCGACATCCACAACGACCCACTCTATCGATATTTACCTAATAATTCAACCACAAAACTACAACTCATTCGATATCATAATCAACGAACTACATTCGAATCAAAATTAACTTGTAAAGAGAGGATGTCAAAAAAGTCGGGTAAAGTGTAAAGTTTTATAGACATGGTAAAAAAAAAAAATGGTATGTGCATCAACATGGGCTTTTCTTAGCCATGAAGTTTTAAAGGATGCCCCACTACAACTTTATTCCATGACTAATAACACAGAGAACAATTATCTGCTTTTTGGACAGAAAAAGATAATAGAAAAAGAAAAAATAGACAATGAATATTAAGTCAAAAAAGAAAACCAACGGCCATTTTCAAATGCTTGGAGCTAATATCAATGTAAAGAGAGTCTTCAAAGGACATCTATTGTTAAGCTCAAGACGGCAAATCCCCTAACGTTTGTGGTCGTGTAGATATTGCACAAATGTGCAAGGATTATAGGAAGAGTTATCATAAATAATAAATGTTTAAAGATAAAAAAAATAAATTAATTAATTAAAAAAAAAAATTGTTATTTTAGTCTATTAAATTTGCACATATTTAAAATGCATTTTGGACACCTTGGCTTGAAGATAATTTTTATAACCTAGTTTGGAGAAATTTTGTCCGAGTAATAATATTTGTGTGCATTATACTTGGGATCGAAAACTCAACGACATTGATCGAGGGCGAAAGCTAAAGACTCATCATAAGCAAATTGTGTTAGATCAGAAAATCGCAAAAAGGGAAGCCTAAACAGTGTGTAATATATATATATATATATAAAAGTGGAGAAGGAGAATTCGAACTAGTAACATCCGCTTTATGAAGCGTGGTCTCCAACCAATTGAGCTACCCATTGGGACGTGTGGAATATAATTGTAAAGGCAAACATTAATAATGAGAATTTTGAAGTTTGAATCTTTTGGATTAGCCTTATTAAAGATTGAACCAAATTACTAAAATATCTTTCATAATTCTTAGTATTTAACTTTTTATATAATAATTGTTATCTTATAAGGTGAAATCCTTGAAAGTTGCAAATTGAATCAGGAATTTATTTATTATGCAATGGTACCCCTGCACATCATCAATGCCGATTGTTATGGTATGTAATCTTTTCATAAAAAAAGCAAAGAAAAAGAAGGCAGCGACTTCTTTTACCCCTTGACATCCCTTTTTAACAAATGCAATGCAAAGCTCCCCATGTGAGAAAAGGAATACAAAAGATAAAACTCTCATCCAATAAAGGCCGATCAATACTACCACATCAATCCAGTAAAATGGATGTGAGATGTGAATTGAGTATTTTAGAATTACTCAAATATTATATACAGTCATATTATGTATCACACTAATCGCTTATTATGCTGACTTGGCAATGCCAATCCATCTTTTGATTTTGTTTTTTTAAAAAGGGTTTGTCAATGGTGGATTAACCCTCACTAATATAAATATATATATATTGACAATGTCACATAAATAAATTGGGATACAAATAGGGTGTATAGCATTACTCTAGAAGAAAATATGGCATCAACCAACGGAAAAGGAAAAAACAAGTAATTGTTTTAATATACTTTGCTTAGAGTATAAAAAAAAATGTTTTTAGTACATAAAAGTTTTGCTAAATAAAAAATTGGGTTCATTAAAAAAAAAAAAAAAAACTTCTAAAAAGCTATTTTCAGACTCTTGTATAAAAAGAAAAAAAATTATTTTTTCAACACAATTCCAAACAAGCTCATAGGAGAAAACCAACTAAGCCACAAGTTATAATTAATTACCACTGGCTGTCCATAAGATACTGCAGACCAAGAGACATGATTTAATAAAGCATTGAGAACTTTCTCAACCAAGCCACAAGTTTCTTGTTCCTTTGGGGAAATCAGATTCCTTAAAAGAATCCTTTTCTCTCCATCATAGTGGAAAAGGCAAAGAATTAAGCATATGATTCATTTCTTTGGGCCCAATTCATGCTTACTACATTCATTTCCTCTTGGGGTGGGAAAATAATCTCCACTTACTTCTTTAACCATCCATTCTTCGTACAAAAGTTAAATTTGAGAAGAAATTATTATTATTATTTTTAAGATAAAATAAAATTGGAGAGTCACTTTGAAAATGAACCAAACATCAAAATCTTGACATTTTTCTATACTATGGTTAAATATTATTTTTTTAATTATTTATTGGAGAGCTTGTCTAACAATAATTAAATTTGAAATATAGTAAAGAGCTTGTTACATGGCTATTTTTTGTGAGTTTTCTCAAAAAATTTAACAATTAAGAAGCTGCACTTGGGATTGGGGGAAATAGGCCAATTGAAAGCCCAACTAAAAGAACAGGAAACAGCCCAATTGAAAGACTAACTGCAACTGACTGCACAATAAGCAATAGCTCTGTAATGTATCAAGCAGCCATGTACTGTGAGCAATTTACTTCTTCCTTCACCTGCCTTTTCTTATTCAATGCCTGGTGTTGGGATAGAGTATGGTAGTGCCCACAACAACTGACTTGTAGCTTCAAATGTCGTCAGTAGTTTATGCCATTGCTGTTGAGCAGTTGTTTGTCCAGGTTTATAGAAAGAATTACTGATGGTTCACCCTTGTTGTCGCTTGCTCAGCAGACAGCTTATGCCAACCATGAGGCTGCTGCAAAGTAGCTCCTCCTCCCCACAGTGAGCATGACATTTAAATGTACAACTTTGATGGTCTGCCAGGAGGCCTCCAAGTAGTGTCAATCATCACTGTCACTCATGTCGAAGACTAAATTCCTAACCATAGAAGATAAATTGGGTTCTAACATTTTTCCATCTCTGTATCTGTATAAAGAAATTGCAGGTTTTTGCTTACTCCCAGAAATCCTAAGACTGGATGAGGCCAGAACGAGCCGTTTCCCAACTCGAGATCTTTCGCGCTTAGCCCTCAAAGAGTCTGGAGTTCGAGCAGCCAGCGATGGCGGTGGCAAGATCCTTGGGGGTGTTTTGACTGTAAACTCTGGGACAACATCAACTTGTACGCTCAAGCATTTATCATCTGTTCTGGTATTTAATTGTTCTTTCATCTCACCTTGAAATGATCCTTGTGTGACATTGACATCAAAGCTTAAAGGGCTGCCAAAACTGCTCACCTCATTGGAACTTGGGAAGTATCTCTTGATGATACCTGAAACTGATATTACTTCTGATGAAATGTCACTGGGGGCCTCCACCATTGGGTTGGAACTCAATCCTTCTCTAGGCTCAACTTCATCTGCAGATGCACAAAAGCCAGAATTCTCTTTGGCAGTAACACCAGGAGTTTCATTTCCACCATTGCATCTTCTCTTTATTTCCCTTGCTGTGCACTCCAAATGATGAAGTTTCTTCCTTCTCTTACTTGTCTTTTCCTTTGGAAGAGAGACAGCGTTGAGAAGCTCTTGTTGGAAAGGTTTAAGGCAGTTTGATCCTGCCAAACTCCTTCTCTTACCTCCTCCTCCTGTCTCAGTCTCACCAATGCTTGCAAGCAAGTTTGGTGGTTCCAAATAAACAGTATCTTTGCTACCATTGTACATATGCTGCACAACTTTTCTAGCCACGCCCTTGGGTAGATCCGACCCACTTAAATCACTCAAAGGCCTAGCTTGAACATGCAGAAACCATGCACCTTTCTTACCCTGGAAAGCATACTTTATAGGCAGTGACTCAGGCAGATGGTAAAGGTGGGATTTTCGCTTCACCTACTAGAAGATGGATAACAGAATTAGAAGCATCCCTGATAATAAAGAATATCATAAAGAAAAGAATTCGGTAACATAATTGAAAACAAGAAATGGCTATTGAGAAAAAATACAAAATAACAAGTGATCACCATTAACCCATTGATCATGATCTCTCCTGATTTTGGGAAACAATTGAAGTGCAATCTTTCAGCTTCTCCTACAGACAGATTTGGGACTATTTGTTATTCCATAAACTAGAGAATGGCAGATAAAATAAGTTAAATGACATCTCCCAACACATGAATTGTAAGAAGAAATTTGTCAAATACTATACAGGGTCAGGATATGATAAGCAAACAGAAAAGAAAAACGTATTACTAGGATCTCCACCATGAAACCTCAAATAGCTGAAAATGATTGGTAGTAAATAGCCTCATATGAGTAATTATTCAAAAAGATTTACTCGAATACCACTACCCACAATTAACCTGAGCCAGTGCCACCACTGTTTGCATTTTAATGGAATGTTAGAAACTAATAAATCTCTTACCCAATTCAAATAAGCCAACTGTTAGTATTATATGACAAATCAGCCAATTAAATACAATGTATAAACATTGGGGAGGAGTGTTTAAAGAGCTCTAAAGTTTTTCAAGAAATTGCAACCACCCAGAACAATTCTCCTGATGGTTTTTCAGTTATTGTATTTGAAAATACAAGAAAGAATGGAGAGAATAAACAAAGGGTACATGACAGATTGACATAAAAAAACTGATTTTTAACTGTAAATGAGGAGAAACGAAAAGTTGACAAAAAGAGGATAATGGGTGTGAGATTTTCTGCTCACTCTTGAAATCTCTTGCTGTAATATCTGGAGGGACGGCCATTGCTATGCGAGTGCCCAAGTTAGTTTCTGTGAAGACTGGTACTTCCACAGTCGACGCAGCCATTCAATCGGTCGTATGGCAAAAGAAGCCAGAAGGACCTTAAAAAGGGGACCTTTACACAGTGTGGGTGCGGAGGGCAAACCTGTCTCATAGGGCGAGTAGAGTAAACCCAATTCCCAAACAGAACCCCACTATCATCTTATCCCCTTAAGTTAAGTGGGTGTAGTTTCGTAATTTTATCCAACACGACCGCTTTCTCTAGGAGACGTCGAAGTTGGAGCAACAATGGCGCTCGTGCTGTCCCTCCGTGTAAGTTTCTCTGCAGCTGAGACCCGCCACAAGGCTTCTACAAAGCCACTGAAGTTCGCCAAGAGAACCCGGGAGCCGAAGACACCTATTTACAATCCTAGGAAAGGTAAAACGCTAAGACCTCCCCGTTTGGTTCCTGAGAAAATTCGAGGTTCCCTTTGACAACCAAAAACGAAAAAGCCTCCACTTAAATGAGCGTAATGGTTACCATTGCTCTAAGTAGAGGTTCAATATTCTTGTTACTTTCTCAGCAACTAAGGGAGGGTGTGTTTTAGTAGTATGAGTTTGGGTTTCGTTTTTTTTATGCTAATTGAGAAAAAGTGAACTTTTTTTTCGTTTGGTTTCTGAGAAAGTGTAAGGAAAGCAATAGGCGTCCTTGTAAACGAGTGCAATGCAGCCATTGCGCTTATTTGTGGTTCAATCTTTTTTTTTTTTTTTTTTAACTCGGAAATCAGGGGAGCGTGAGTTTAATAGTATGAGTGTAACTTCTGTTTAACTCATTTCTAGTTTGCTGTGATTGACTTGAAAAATTCGATTTTTTCAGGTTCTCACAAGCCCTCTAGCAAGACGCAGAAGCTGAATTCGGAGGTCTCACCTCACAGGGCAGGTAATACAGCTCTTCTATGTGTCTCTGTGTATGTTGTACTATTAGTGGATGATAGAATTGGATTTTGGTGTTTTTGTTATGTGCCTTCCTGTGGTTAATCAATAATTGTTAAACTGCGCTTAGCTTTGGGAATATCACATAAGCGGTGCGTCTGTAATAGGCTGTAAGAATAGTTGTCAGATCTTTGTGCTTGTTTGGATTTCTCATGTCAATTTGTTTTTGGCTTTATATAGTGTCTGCAGTGAGGTTGATGAGAATAGAGCTGGGTGGTGCTTTTGCTGACCTTTTGAATGAGAAAGGGAAGGGTTCTGGTGATAACGAGATGGGATATGTTGAAAGAACTCTCGGATTTCGTACCCGGGAGTTAGATGACCGTGATCTTAGATTGGTTATTTCCTATCCCTCGTCTGTTCTCTGTATATTAAAAAAAATAAAAAATTCTATTAATATTCTAAATTGAGACTTGTTATATACCACATTTTTATCCCATAACTATCCCACAATACTAGTGTAGCAGTCCTAATCAACCGTTGGATTTTTTTTCTTCTAAACAATGACTTATGCAATGGTAGGTTGAGCCTGCCACATCAAGATCTTTTCCCTTAATCTCATTTCACTTTTTCAAGGAATAATGGAGGAAAATCTTGACATTATATTTCCACTTAATGGGTTCATTTTGCATAGATGTTTTTGAGTGAAAGTGAGATCATAATACTCTCTTTTAGTCAGCAAAATCTATCATGCAACTAAACTCTTCCATTTCTACCTTTGCTTAAAAATTTGTCTTCAACAATAATATAGGTTACAGATATTGTTGGGGGCACCATCCGTTGGAGGAGATTTCTTGATTATTTGATCTGTTCTATATGCCATGATGAGAGCACATTTAGAAGAATGGAGCCTCTTCTCTTACAGGTATTTTTGCTTATTCTTGTTGGCTTGTTTGCATGCATTGTCAACTATGGTGTAACAACAGGCAATATTACAGTACAATTGAGTGGGCTTGCATGGAAAGGGCCGATTTTATAAATATATCCTAAATTTGTACATTTCTAAACTTAGACACGTACTAATCATTTATATTATATAGACTTATTTTTCATCTGTATTTTTCAAAATACTTCCCACTCGAATGCTTTTGAATCAAATTGGGGGTTTCATCTGTGAATCCAAACCATTCCCAAGATTCTTTGGAAATATATTTGGACAGCGTGATCTTTTACTCATAAGTATCTCAATAAATTACAATTTTTATCTCTGTTTCCAGATTCTCCGAATAGGTTTCTATGAGATTGTCAAGCTCGATATGCCACAATATGCTGTTGTAGATGAGGTAATTTCTGCTTACATTTAATTATTTACTTCAGATAAGATAATATGTAGTAATCTTGCAGTTGGTTGATCTAATTTATTTTAGCTACAGATTGGTTATCATTTTCGTTCTTAAAAAATGAAAGGTTGGTATAGGTAGACTGAGCATTTGCTGTGATGGTGTGTGCTGGGTGTCGGTTTTTAGGACTTAGATTCAATAATAATACGTGAAACCCAATTGTTCTTTGCCCACGCTTTTTGGTGATTAGCGTATTTTGTGAAAGATGTGATTGTTTCATGAGTTTCCATTCTGATTTTGACATGAAGATCTCCTATGTGGCACCTATCATAAATTTCAAACCTTTGAATGTAACAAATTTATGTCAAGTTGAGTGTGGCCTAGTTTCACTCCTGTCGCTATGACTTCCTAATCTTCACCCTTTTTTTATGTAACTATTGGTTTAAATGTTCCCTGATATTGTTCATTTTATTTTGTCACATTCTTTTAAATATAATTGCAGAATGTGAGGCTTGCAAAGGTTGCCCTAAGACCTGGTGCTGGTAACTTGGTCAATGGGATTCTGCGGAAGCTTGTTTTGCTTAAGGTTTGCCATTATCAGTTCATATATGCTATAATTATGTGGTAACTGTGAGGAATTTATTGAATCCCCTGAACTTTGCATTGCAGGAAAACAACTCTCTTCCTCTACCCAAAGTGGAGGGTGATGAACGTGCACAAGCACGTACTCTTGCTATTCTGTACTCTCATCCTGTTGTAAGTACACAGTTGCAACTTTTTACCATTTCTATTAAATGTTATATAACCTGGGATCACCACCTAGTAAATACACAGCCTGATTTATCTAAGGGACTGCTGTTGAGGAGTTACATTTTACCTTTATAATATTCTCTTGAGTATCAATACAGCTGAATGTTTGCAGTTTTCTTTAGAATTCAAGGATTTAATACCTCCAGGAAACAAGAATTATCGTTGGCTAACTTTATAGGTGTACCTGAAAGATTGGTTGTAAACTTCTATTAGCTTCCTTAAGTCAGAAAAATATTGCATGTGACTGAAGTTTAACCTGAACTTTCAAGGTACCATACTTTTAAACCACATTCATGGAGACCAATTCATTGGACAAAAGGCCCAAGTTCTGGATTAACTCTATGATCAACATTCCTTGTTATTCACAAGAAAGTGTTGAAAGGGTTGCCTAGATGAATGATTCAATGCTTCATATGTTCTATGAACAAATTGTCAATAATTCATTGCCCAGTCATTTTGTGCCCTCCTATTTGATTTTCTGTGTTGGTAAGAAGCATGCTTTATTCTACAACATACAAACTCATTCTTTTTCTAAACAATGTGAAGATAAAATGGTATTTTACTCTCCTAAAGTGAAAGGTTAATAAAATAGATTTGCATTCTCTTAGTGTTCATTGTATTCTCCTTTCTAGTGGATGGTAAGGCGATGGACGAAGTATGTTGGGCAAGAAGAAGCCATTAGATTGATGACCTGGAACAACAGTGATCCCAGTTTCAGCCTGAGGTTTTTTGCTGCAATATTTTGTTCCTGCTTAGTATTTGATGTGAAACCAGATATAATAGCTGTTTCTTTTGATGGTAATGTCAGGGCAAACAGTGGGAAAGGCGTTTCAAGAGCTGACCTTGTAATGCAGCTAAATCTGTTGAAGGTGCTTGGTTATCTTTTTAACATTTCCTTTAAAATGTTGAAAGCCCTTGATGCTTTTACGCAAAACACTTTGTGTAGCATTACCCCCTGACTAATGATTTGATTGGCCGTTTTCCTTAAAGTTTGGATTTACAACTACTTAATCTTCATTTTAGGACCTGTTTTTTCTCTCTCTCTCTCTCTCTCTCTCTCTCCCCGATGCACTTGCACATGCACATGCAACACACACTCTGAGAGAGCATGGTATTTTATCTTTTATTACTTGTCTTGGAGTGCCTGGTGCTAGACATACTTACCATTGATTTTCTTCTCTTGAACTTCAGGTTCCACATGAGCTTTCTTTGCATTTGGATGATTTTGTCCGTATTAAAACTGGGCTACAGGTATAAGTTCAATATATGGTTTCTTTCAAACAACCATATATTTATTTAAATGGGCCAAGAGTCCTCTCCCTGCTACATTGTCAAGTTGATGGCGACTAGGATTGTTACCATGCAGTTGCTAGTTGCTGAAATTTCTTTGCCACAACAACAATGTGTTTATTTCTTAATCATGCGCATTTCTTCATTTCAGGTTGTCATAACAGCTGGCTTACTCAAAGATGGTTTATGTTCCGTTCAGGATGAGAGTGCAGGTCATCTTATCCTAACTTTCATTTAGGCCTGAGTCAAATTATGGTTTCCACCACAATCATAAATATTTTCTTCTGTGCACATGTGGCCTTGGCCAATATGATGATCTCGATAGATTAATGGCTGCCTGATAATCTCATCAAGACCAACAGTGCCTGTGTTTACATATTTAGATACATTCATGGATACACTTACTGTATTTTTATTAAACCATGCACTACTTTGTTTCAATTCTCAGGTACTGTGTAGGCAAAAGATAAAAGGATTGGGCTTTAGTCTTAAAATACAAGTATGTTGGAGTTTGTATATTGCTGTCTCAAAATACCATATTACAATCTCATTGCAGGAATGGTCGTTTCTGTTGTGGATCCTCAACCGGGTGAGAGAATAATTGATTGTTGTGCTGCTCCAGGAGGAAAGACTCTTTACATGGCATCCCAATTAAGTGGCCAGGGTATTCTTTGGAAGATAGCCTCCTTAAAGCTCAAGTTCAAGTTTTCAGATAATCTGATTTTTTTGGCTATTTTGATTGTTGATAATTTTATAATTTGCAGTAGTAAGAAAATAGTTAAAATCTTATTTTGATGATAATTGGACTTTTTTGATATCAGAATGGTGGGATAACTTGCCCTAAAAGACAATGATTTTTAAAATTTCTTTTCTCGGCTTCCACTTCTGAGCAATTATGAATGATAATGAAGATGCCTCATGGTGTCTCAGGTATGGTATCTGCAATTGACTTAAATGAAGGCCGGTTGAGAATCGTTAAAGAGACAGCCAAGTTGCACCAAGTAGATAGTGTCATCACCACCATCCATGCTGATCTTCGTACCTTTGCTGTAAATTATCATAAGACCTTATGTAAAGCTGGAATTTCTTTTGGAACCTGCAATTTCTCACATGCTCCTTTTCTTCTTCTATTTCTTTTCATTTTACAGGAGAAAAATCCAGTGAAGGGAGATAAGGTTTTGCTGGACGCTCCATGTTCCGGATTGGGAGTTCTCTCAAAGGTAGTATATGAACCATGCGTATGTCCATGTGTTGTTTCTGTGTCGAGTTTCTAATATATATCTAATTGTTGACTGCTTGTGACTACCTAAATGTTTCTACCTCTTTGGCTTTCTTGAAGAGAGCAGACCTACGCTGGAACAGGAAATTAGAGGACATTGAACAACTGAAGAATTTACAGGATGAGCTCTTCAATGCAGCATCTGTGTATGACCAGATAGTCTTCCCCTCTCTCTCTCTCTCTCTCTCTCTCTCTCTCTCTAAATGACTCACAGCACCAACATGAAAACACATGTTTTTGTTCAGGCCAACATGAACCTTGCTTATTGGGAGAAAACTATGTAAAGCCCCTTCAGATATCTGCAATATTCTAAAAGCGAAAAATTCTTATGTTTACCACTGTTAAACACTTCCAAACTTTGAACTTCATTCTTTGTTGTGCTTTGCTTATTTAGAGTTGAAATGAATTCATTAAAGCTGAAGATCAATTTGACTAAATGCAAGGTTGAAACCCTCAAGCTTCTTTTGCACTGGCTGTTGAATAAACTTGTTGAGATTTATGAAGTTCAAATTGTGAATGGATCTAGCAGACTCCACTCCCCCCACCCTGGACCTTTGACAATTATTACATGTAGTGTGTATAGGAGCAGATTTCATTTCCCTTGATCAACTAATGTGTTCTTGTTTATTTGGTTTACTTGTGCATTTATAGATTGGTAAAGCCTGGTGGAGTTTTGATATACAGTACCTGTTCCATAGATCCTGAAGAGAATGAAGAGAGGGTGGCTGCATTTCTTCTCAGGCATCCAGTAGGTCTTTCACATGATCTTTTTAATTACTGTGCCATGTTAAAACCCTAAACCCATAGAAGAATACTCTTTTAAGGATGATATTGAACTTACCAGCAAATCTATTTTTGATTTGAAAACGAAATGCTTTGAAGAAGAATCTCATATAATTGATCAAACTCAAAATATACTTCTGAAGCCCAAAAGAAAATGAACAATGAAGTTGACAGAAAAGTCTGGTTAAAGAATTCCACTATTTTTCTTGGGTCTCAGGAATTTTCCATGGATCCAGTTGACAGATATGTACCACCCGACTTTGTAACGGAACGTGGTTTCTATCTCTCTGACCCGGTAAAACATTCGCTTGATGGGGCCTTTGCAGCTCGTCTAGTTCGAGATTTATAAATCAGATGTAAGTATAGTAACCCTGGCAATTCAGCACATGTATTTCAGATTAGTTATTGCAAATACTGACAAACGATGGAAATGTAGAGACCAATTCTACCGTTTGCAGGATAAATTTCACATTCAGAAGAAGTCCTCTTTCTGCACACAACCAAAAATATGTACTTAATGCCTGCTTTTATGATGGCCCTTTCTTCTGCTTTTTTTTTTTTTTTTTTTTTTTTTAAGCAAATAAGGAAAGGGTACATAACTCAAAAAACCGAAAAGGGGTTGGGCTCCCCAACAACAAACCCAAAACAGCAAAACAATGCAGAAAATACAAACAAATAGGAAATGGGCCAAAAAATGGCCCGGTCCTCTGGATCTTGGTCAACAGACCAAGAAATGTCACCATCAAAGTGGTGTTTTAAGCAAGCCAAACTTATATTCCTGGATTCCCCAAGACCATGGACTATGGAGTCGAAGCATTCATGTGGAGTACAACCTTCGTCATAATCATTCAGTTTTTGAGACACAGCTGCTTAACCAAACCCATGATAAAGCAAGAACAGTGTCCAGACTAGCCAAAAGGCTTGTTTGATTCAACACGGTTCCGCTGAGTAATACTAGAAATTATATTTTTATCACGGTTCCGCTCAGTAATACTAGAAACTATATTTTTATCTCATAGTGCTGATTTGGCAGTCTCAACAAATCCTTGGATTGGTTGTGACTGTTACGTTGGCATTGTGGAATAGTTGTGGGATGAAAATATAGTTTCTAGCATTATTTTTTGTATTTCATATAGAAGAGGCACCGCAAGGAAAGTGTGAATATGGATGAGCAAATCAGAGGAGCATTTGAAGTCTCATTATGGAATGCATAATTTGTAATCATTAGCTTGACAAAGTTTTGTATAGACAAATTATTTCTAAACTCTACGTGCTTCGAACAAAGTTTATATTCAAGTTGGGTTGGAGAAAATTTCTCTAACCTAATTTATTAAAAATGAACGTGAGAATTCATATTTTAAAGATAAATGTCAATTTAATAGGCTAACATAATTTGGAAGAAAACTCACTAAATTTGCCCAGTTTGGTTTGAGATCTTAGTTGTTAATTATTTGATTTTGAGACCAAGTAAATGCTCATTTCTCCATTAAATAAATAATTGAAATAATTTGAAATTTTAATTATGTCCAAAAAAAGAAAAAAAATAACAATGACGACGTTACATGTCATGAAACGACGACGTTTGTGGTAGATATTAGTCCCCAGAGTCCCATCTTCCTGCTCTCTAAAACCCCGTTCAGCACCAGTAGAAAACTATGCTCGCTCTTTAGCCCGCAATGAACGCGCACCACCGTGCCACCAGGAGGGCACTCTCACGTGCGCTCTCACGTGCCCTAGCCCGTCCATTCTCAACCTCGTCACCTAAACCCTCCGGCGCCGCGTTTCCTCTGAAGCACGTGACGAAGTCGAACTTCGAGCCGGCGCTGGCCGAGCTGCGGCAGCACTTGCGGGCGGCGGACTTCGTGGCCATCGACCTGGAAATGAGCGGCGTCACCAGCGCGCCCTGGCGCGAGTCCCTGGAGTTCGACCGCTCCGACGTTCGCTACCTCAAGGTCAAGGACTCCGCCGAGAAGTTCGCCGTCCTGCAGTTCGGCGTCTGCCCCTTCCGCTGGGACCCTTCCACCCACTCCTTCGTAGCTCACCCGTAAGTTCCGCGCCCAGCTCAAATGTGCTCTGTTTGGTTGCTCGGAAAATAAAAGAAAATTTTAGGTTCGATGGATTAAGGGAGTGTAGGAACCGAGCAAGATATAATGATTTCTATTAGGTTGCACAGAATTTAGGCCATTGGTTTGGGAAATGGCAAGCTCATTTTAGTTTGTTTTTAGCATCAATCGTGCTAGTCCAGAAATAATAGTTGATGAAATTGACAGACATTGCTAATGTGCTTTGACAGGCACAATTTCTATGTGTTTCCGCGTCAAGAGCTGCCGGTCGATGGCCCCTCTTACGAGTTTCTCTGCCAGACCACGTCAATTGACTTCTTAGCTAGATACCAGTTTGATTTCAACGCATGCATATATGAAGGTAGTTTTGTCTTGCCTTTTTGTATTTGCTTTTGGACCTTAAGCTATAACTGTAATTACTCTTTGTAATTGGTGCACGTGCTTTGTTGCTTAACTCATTAATTTTGTCATGTAAAGAATTTTAGGTTTGAATGTAAAAACCAAAAAAGCAATTCCAGTTATAATATTGTTGATCAAGATATAAGATGGGAAAACTGCGGAGATAGGGGGGGGGTTGGGGCAGGTTGATAAGCTCTGTTCTTTTTAATTATGTCATACCGACGAGACATGTAGTTCTACCTTGTTATTTCATCATGCTTTTTATATGCTTTCGGTTTGAGAACTTAATCTTGGATATTCTCAGGAATATCTTATTTATCCAGACAACAAGAACATGAAGCTCTAAGACGTTTGAATGGGGCATACGAGGATACATTATCAGATACACGGTGCAACCTGAAAGAAGTTAGAGATGTACGATTGGACCGCATGGCTGACATTTTGTTCACTGAACGAATCAAGAACAGATTCAGCGAATGGCGCGATGGGTTATTACGGGATAGAATTGGAGGGTTCCAACTTCAGTGGAACTCAAATGACTCAAAGCAACAATTTCAAACCATTTTCTTTAAGATGCGGCCAGCTATTAGTCTGACTGGGTTTACTTCTCATCAGTTTAAGTTAATTCAATGGGTAAGGTATTATAATCTCAATTAGCTTGGAGTTGCCTGATTTTGAATTTTTGGTTTCTAGCATCATGTTTTGATGAAGAGGTGGACTTCGGTAGAGCTGTATATTCCCTGAAAAACAAAGTAACACTTAAATCAGTCAGGTTAACCTAGTTCTAGGCTTCTCCCAAGCATAGCCCAAGGGTTGTGCGCGCTCGCACGTGTGTCTTGTGCATTAGGAAGTCTGAACTGTATTTAGTTGGTCAAGGGCTTACTATGAGGCATGACATAAATAGAAAATTACATGTGTCTGACATGGTATACTATCTCAAATGTTTCTTGTTTTTCCTTTTTTATATCCTTAGCTGAAGATTTTTTTTTTTTTGATAAGTAAAGTACGCAGAAAAAAAAATGTAGATGTGATTTATAAGTCTAAAATGTTTTGTCTACTCCAGTCTCCAGAAAACAGTTCAAGAAACACAAACTTGTTTCTACATATCGCAGTCTGCTCTGTCTAAGCCAGTTTAAAATACTAATAACCAATGTATAAGACATTAAAATTCTTAACTCAATTTCAATTCAAACTTTATTTAGTATGCAAGATAGTGAGCATTTTGGATGATTGATGGCTCAGCGGGACTGAAAGTTGGTACTTATGTTTTGCCATTTCATGATAGATTATGCTTAGTGCATTATGCACAGAATACTTTGCTATGAGTCTGGGTAATACATCTTTTTGTCTTATGCAGTGTTAACTGGTAATCTACTAGGATTTGCATGCATATTGATTCTATATAGTTATAGCCTGATAAGATCTGCTACTGCGTTTTAACTTATCAAGAGCCTGACTTTCGAAAACTGTAACCCCTTTTTTATTCTCTAAATGTAAGTTTGGTTTGCAATTTACAACTAACACTCATCTATTTTCTTTGTCATGGGAATTTTTGAATCCTTTGTATTTTAGATGCTAGCTTTTCTTTTTGCATGTTTCTATTGTATACTTCTTGTCTTATGCAGTGTTAACTGGTAATCTACTAGGATTTGCATGCATATTGATTCTATATAGTTATAGCCTGATAAGATCTGCTACTGCGTTTTAACTTATCAAGAGCCTGACTTTCGAAAACTGTAACCCCTTTTTTATTCTCTAAATGTAAGTTTGGTTTGCAATTTACAACTAACACTCATCTATTTTCTTTGTCATGGGAATTTTTGAATCCTTTGTATTTTAGATGCTAGCTTTTCTTTTTGCATGTTTCTATTGTATACTTCCTATATACTGGGGTTGCAACCTTTATTTCTTTTTAAGTCAATGACTTAACTTATTAGAAGAAGAAAAATTGTAAAAGAATAGAATGCTTTTGCACAAGGCCTTATCTTGCTGAATGTGAAATTGAAAATTTGCAGGTCATTAACAAGCATTTCGAAGATCTTACTTATGTTCATGTGACTGGTGAGAATTTCTGCTCACAACAACTAGTAGTGTATACAGAATCCAAGGATGACATAGACTTGCTTATGGTAAGATAATATGTCCTTGGGAAAAATCTAGTGATGTACACATACATGTGAAAGTAAAATTTCCAAATGTTCTTCTGATATGAAAGACTAATTAATATGTTGACTTGGTTAAATTGTTTTCAATTACTAAAACTGTAATCTTAATTCATTTTTCCCTTCAAGGAGGTCTTAGCCTTTTCAAGTTTGGGCTGGCTAAGATTTTCGAAATTTGAACTAAGATTTTCAAATTTTGAACTGAGAATTTTCTTAAAAATATATTTGAAATATGAAGTATCAGGGCATAGATTTTTGGCATCTCTTGTATGGTCCTGATGGTGCTGAAAGTGGGTATGGAGAGAAAAAGAAATATTAAATCTATTTTCATGTAATCTTATACACCTCGCAGGAAATTATAATTTTCTGTATCCTAATCTTTTGCAGAAAGAGGTGAAAGATGAGCATCGCCGAGGAGCGGAGATGAAAATCCAATCTGCAATTGGGTTTCGCCAAGTTATTGACCTCCTTTCCTCAGAGCAGAAGTTGATTGTTGGTCACAATTGCTTTCTGGGTACAACTCTCATTCAAAGTTTCATGAAGAGGTTATTACTATTATTTAGTATTACTAAGATGGTTTCTTTCCATTACACAGATATTGCACATGTATACAGCAAATTCTTAGGTCCTCTTCCTTTGACTGGAGAAGAATTTGTCTCCTCCATTAACAAGTACTTTCCTCACATCGTTGACACCAAATTACTCTTGAATGCCAATTATGTACTCCAACAACGGATGAATAAGTCCAGCACATCTCTATCGTCAGCATTTGCTCGCTTGTGTTCACAAATTGCTTTTGGTTCTGAAAGCAAGGGGCTGGCTTTTCTCCAACCTGTGCAAGTGGAGGTTCAAGTGGATGATATAAGGTTCACTTTCCATTTTGCCCTTAAAAGTATATCTTGGTCGTGCTTTATTCTATTTGATTGCCACAAGTTACAATAATATTACATAAACATGGTATATGCTACTATCTGCTTATTGAGACGTATATAGTTGGCACATGCAGCTTCCATGTGTGTCAATCACCAGTTTTTTCTTCAAGACTTAAAAACGGTAGAGTGAAAAATGTTTTCCGTTTCATCTTGGCATAATTTGTCAAATAATGAAGTCCTGTGCCTGCTACTTGTCTTTCTTGTCCAAGCTGAGGAGTTGATACCTGTAGTGAACATATTTGCAGGACCTCCAACTGGAACTCTGGAGCCAAGCATGAAGCTGGGTATGATGCTTTTATGACGGGATGTATCTTTGCCCAGGCTTGCAGTCATCTAGGCATTGATTTTAAACTGCATTTGCCGTCTGAAAATTTAGCCCATAATGAAAAGCTCTATAAGCAAATTAACCATTTATATCTCAGTTGGACTAATGGAGACATTATTGATTTAAGTACTGGAAAGATTGAAGAGCCTTTGGGAACTAAGTATCCCAAAAAGCAATACTCAAAGATTCTTTTTGAGAACATTATTTTAATCTGGGGATTCCCATCCAAACTCAAGGCACAGGAGATAAGACAATGCATCTCTAAAGTCTTCAGCCCAACCTCTGTAACTTCTGTCTACCACTTAGATGAATCTGCAGTGTTTGTTCAATTCAGCAAGGCAGGGTTTGTCTCTGACTTTCTGGTTCTAAAGGAAACTTTAGAGAGAAGTGATGGTCCTATCTCAGTTTTGCATCCTCTTGCAAAACTTTTGGAAGGTGGAAACACTCGTGCTGCTAGTTATGAAATTTATAAAGATATTTGCAGCTCACCCATTTCTGAAGTCTTGTTTGCCGATCAGGCAGAGGCGGTTGGTATTAAATGGAAGACTCAAGTGATAGAACCCAAGCTAGCAGTGGAGAGCCAAGAAAATGGAAGTTTTAGAGAAGACAATGCAATACGTAATGTTCCTAAATCTGCTGAAAATTCTGAGCACAATGTGGAAAAAGATATATTATCCGGCCATTGTGAGATCATAGATTCTTTATCTACAGCTGAAGCCAATCAGGTTAGTACTAATAACTTGTAATTCTTGGCATAAGAGGCTGAATCTTTTAGTTCAATTTATCTATACCTTTTTTCCCTGTAAGCAATGTATCTTAGTGATACAAATGTTAGCATTAGAAATGTAACAAACAGCAAAAGCAAAGGAAATGAATTTATGAATTTGCATCGACACTGCCTTTTCATTTTTTTCCCACCGTGGTGCACATTTCGTGTCATTGCTCGCTGCCCTGCTTCTATTTGTCTAGATGTGATCCATGTGTGTTCAAGTGCCTAAAGAGCATATCTAGCGAGATACCTGCTAACTCCTAGGATGAGAAGTAGGTCCTTGTTTTCAGCGGGAATTGTTCCAGCCTTTGTTGCCCTTTGGTAAAGTGAGTCTGCTTAGCGAACTGGTAGGATGTGGAGTTCGATTGATCAATCTGAATCTCGAGAGTGGATGGTTGACCGCAGCCTCCTTGTCCTGGAGGCTCTCCGGCCGGGGAGGGGCTTGCTATCATAACTGGGAGAATATTTTGAGTCATGCAACTTTGTGATGTAAGTTCACAATTTAATAGCTCGTTGGTTATTTCATTTTATCATCAAAATACAACATCTCATCGATTACTAATAGGCAATGCTTCTAAGCCAGGACTTGGCTTTAAAGCCCTATATACAAGCAACTGAGCAGCATTAAGGGTTTGCAAGCAGAGACTCAGCTACATCGACTAAATGGTTCACAGTTTGATTGAAACAATGAAACCACCATTTAGATGGAAAGGTATCTTGAGTAGTGGTAAGTGATACTGTGAATCAGAAACTAGCTTATATTTTTTGTTATTTTTAACTGCATTTTTTTTTTTGTAAGTAAGATGGGAGGAGAGGACCAAGGGGAGGGGACCTTTCTTCTGTCAAGGGAATGCATCCAAAGAAGAATCTGGAGAAGCTCGCACCTCTGAATACTTTCCCAGCCTTCTAGGAGGAGGTAGGTGTGGACAGTTTCACTACTGTTTACATCTAGAGGCGCCGATTTTGCCACATTTTTAAGTGCCATTTAGATTGATAGTTCCATTGCAGCACCGACTGTCCAAATTGTAGCCACAGCATCATGTGAAACTTTGAATTTTTTCATATAACTTAATCCTAAATTTGCATATGAATTTGTACTGAAAATAAAGACATGCAAGAACAAATCTACTTCCAAACAAGGCATATATAATATATCATGCTCTATAAGGCAATCATCAGTCAACTACAACACCACTAAACCGGATGAAAACAACCATGAAAATGACAACGATTAATCTCCTAGAAATACCATAATATAGGATCATCTATCCTATCCTACATGAAAACATAGAAAATAACCAGCACGCCCCCCAGAATGGTTAAAAAGTATGAAGCAACAGACAGCTTGATGGTAGAATTCATTGAAGGCGGCCCCCAGTTGAAAGAATCCCAACCATCATCGCCTGAATCACCATTTTCTTTAGGTGAAGATGCTGGGGTCTGAACTTCAGCTGACTGCACCATCACACGGATAACCAGTTTCTGACCGGCGTCGCAGTGACCGGGCTGCCCACTGATGAAGTAGAAAAACCCGTATCGGTCTATACGTAAAACTGTATTTCCATCTTCAAATTTTGAGATTGGATTGGACACAATACAATCTCTGTAATCTGTGTAGTTCACTACCAGCACCGAGTCATTCTGGTACTCGAAATCTAGAAGACAGAAAAGAAAAAAATAATAAAAAACAAGTTTGTGTAGATTGCTCTAGGTAAAGAATATTCTAAGAGAAATAAACAAAGTTCTCTTTTAAATTAGTCTATTAAACTGACGTGTCTTCAAAATGCATGTAATTTTCATGTATATTTTTTATAATGCACGTGAGAATCACATTAACAATACAACATTTTGTGTATATATATATGTCAATTTAATTAATGAATTGGATTAGATGAACTTTAGCTGAAATATGAGAAATTCTATGAACTTACAAAGAACATCTCCAACATGGAACCTATTTTTTTCAGCCCACTTGTTGTAATCCTCCGCCGTCTCATTTACGGCGGGATTGATCCAACCTCTGTCGCCGCCGACCTGGAACTGAAACGAAGACACAGACACAGCAACCAAAGTGATAATTAAAACTGTCGAAAGCAATATTCCATAGTTGAAGAGCTTTGTAACGGAAGGAGAAGCCATTATTAATTGATCGTAGCACAGCTCCAATAATGCTAATGACACAGCCGTCTCGGCGAAGTGGAAGTAATAAAAAGGGAGGGAAGTGGCGTGGCAGTTAAGTTAGTTACTTATTGCTCGCGTGGGCGAGAAGTGGGGGTGGTGGGGAAGTTAAACCTGGTACTAGTAGTGGTAGATCGACCACCACCTCGTACGGGGGAGGGGGCCACGTGCATGTACGTGGTGGTCCCCAGTCCCAACATTTTATGATCAACTAAATGGACGGCCATGATCTTTCCGATCTTGTGACGTGATCAGTCAGTTTGACTGAGGAAAGTTGAAAGAAGAATTATATTAATATATATCTACCGGGTTTCTTTCGCTTGCCTCTTGTGGTCCTGTGGCTGTGCATGCATGAATTTGTAGCAGAGACGTTACATGGGTTAAATGGAAATATGATAAATCAATGGGGCCGGTGTGAAATTAATGGTGTTTGACTCTTTCCACATCCAAGACCAAGAAGGTGGAGACCACTACCACTACAACTGGCGTGATGGTTCAAGAAACATTAGTTTTGGAAAGGAATTGATTAATTGTCTTAATTCACTAAAAAAATGTAGGGAAAATTAATGCAACTTTCCTATAAAGTCATTAATTTACAGATTAAGTGACAATATATAATTGGTAAAATAATTAAGAGAAATTGATAAGTTAGATTTTTTTAACAAATCTCAAGATTAGACTATAGCATTTCTTCACACTCACAATGTAGATATATTACTAGTAATAAAGAGAGTAGAGGAATGCTACACTTATTCTCATTTCTTTACACTATTTTTTTACACCTGTATTAAAACTATCATTGGATCAAAATTCAATAAAGATTTATCTCATATCCAATCGTGATTTTAAAAGCCACGTGTACCTATAGGTGTGAACAAATTATGTAAAGAAATGAGAGTAAGTATAGCATTATTCATTTCGATGACAAGTAAAATAAAGTTGAGTACTGTTACGAGTATTATAACTTTTATTATAAATTTATTACAAACTGACATAATAATTCACATGTTACTTATTAAGTCGATCACAAAATATTAAATTTAACTACGATTAACGTAACAATATCATACATCAATTATATATATATATATAAAAAAAAAAGGTGGATTGCGCGTGCATGTTTGGGAATTGAGATTGGTAAGTTGATTGCAAGTATGTACAGTTGTGATACTTTCCAGAGTGACATCAATTTGAGTGAGGAAATATTAAGGTAACCACGTGAATCACAGAGGAGCCTGAAAGTGTTCTATATTTGGTAACTGTCATTGCATATGGCATACTCTCTTGCTGCCCTTTAATTTTTTTTTGTTTTTAGGATAATAGTTCACTTCTCTTATATCAAAATCAGCCAAAGCAATTTGCTCTGTTTGAACAATATCACAAATACAATTAGGTATTTCATCCATCCATATTTGATTTATGACATTTTTAAAAGCTAGCAGATGGGCTACTACATTTATATTATGGCATACATGGTTGGGTTTCCAATTAAACAAAGAATTCAAAATCAATTTATATTCCTCTTGCTGCCTATTGAGCAGCCTGCCAAGTTACACATTGCTTGTTATGATTTATTAAATAAACAATTTATTTATGATATTTTAAATAATTATGAAACTTATTTTTTCTATCTTCAAAAAATTAAGTTCATTGATTGGTAGATAAGATTTTCCTGTATTAAAGTTAATATAAAGTTATGGAGGAAAACCCAAGAACAAAATCCTCTTCAGTTCATTTTGGACTGGAGAATATCCAGTTAATGGTCAGGATCTCTTTAAAGAGATCCTGATGCCATAAATAGGACATCTGTCCCATATATATATATATATATATATATATAAATCATAAAACAAAATTATAAAAAATTAAGGGGGTGGATCATCCAAGTTAGGTTCCCACCCCATGGCCTTGGGGTGGCAGATCTAAAAAAAAAAATCTTTTGGCCCTTGGGGGTGGCCGAACCACCCCCAAGTGCCATGGGGTGGTCTGGCCACCCCTGGCCGGCCATCGGGGTGGCTCTCAAGCCACCCCCAACTAAAATGGGGTAGTCCGGCCACCCCCTATGGCCAAGATGGGGTGGCCAGTCACCCCTTATTTTTTTTATTAATTTATTAATTATTTTTTTAATCTAAAATTTTATTTTATTTTATTTTATTTTTGTAGTGTGACAAATGTCCTATTTGTGGCTGGAGGATTTCTAAAAAGAAATCCTAGTCATGAACTGAATGTTCTCTAGTCCATTATGAACCGAAGAGGATCCTATTCCTTTAATGAAGTGCATGGAGGAAAAGTTATCCCACATTGGCTTGATATAAAGAAGACAACCATTTTATAAAGCAAGTATTTTGATGTCTTTTTTGTGTTTGTTTTTCCTTCTTCTTCCATTTGGAAGCCTTGGCCTACCAATTGAGCCGGACCAGCGAGATGATGGAGGCATATCTCAACTTGGTTATTGTAGTTTTTACTGTTCTTTTTCTTTTGCTAGGCTACTTTATATAGCATAATAGCACTATAAATCAAGTGTGATGTTTCTCATGTTGAAAGTCGAGGACACTTACAGAAATTGTGTCGTTACATGTACTATGATTTTTATTTATAACTTCTTTATAAACTAGCATGGCACTTCGTAGAAAATAACTTCAATCAGAACTTGGTATAAACTAGGTCCTTTACACCAACGTAGTTTACGTCGAAAACACCCGATCACAGATTTCCTCTCAAGACAACATCGACATTTGAAACTGATTTTGTTGACAAACGGGTCTTAAGAGAAGCCGAGAGAGAGTGAGAGACAGATCACAAATTCACAATCGAGGGCTTTATGCAGGGGAGGAGGTAGTGCAGTAGCTTTGACTGATTTCAACAGCGGCATTTGACTGGGGAGGCTGGTGTGGGTGGATCCGGTGGTTTCTAAAGAAGAAGAAGAGCAACACAACTTTTGTTGATTACAAATGATGGATTGTTGATAAGTTGTTTTAGAAGTAATGTTATAAGTCTTTTTAAAGTCTTCCTAAAGTCATCCCAAATGTGATGTAGTTTTTAAAATTACCGTTAAATTTTAGATGTGATTTATTGATTTTTGATCTATTGGTGATTTTAAAAGCCACATCACATTTGGGATGACTGTTGAAGGACTCTAAGAAGACTTATAGCATTACTCGTTGTTTTAGTGTATATTCTAACTTGTATTTCAAGTTGATGTGTCAAGCTATTATTGGATGCTGTAAATATGAGGGCTTACACCACATCTGGATAAAATGGGCTCTCCAATTCATATGGTACTTTTCACGTCAACTACTAAAAAACTAAATTTACCTATCAAATTTTATTGCTAAATTATTTCAATCATGTGTCACAATGTGATAACCACGGGAACTACTTATAAAGTTCATACATAAAACGAAATTATAATAAAAATTGTAATACTCCATACATTTTCGAATCGAATCTGTTGATCAAAATGATTTATGTGATCTTCCAAAATTCCAGCGTGCCTCACTTTTTATCTTTTTTCTTGCATTCAATGAGTTCTTATTTGAAATTGGCCTAAAAATGAACCAAAAATCCCACTCACACTAAATGCACTTGCCGCCCTTTAGAAAAAGGGCTTGGGCAACCAAATTCTTGGCTCCCCATAAAGAGAGCATTGGAATTCTATTATATCTTTGATTAATTATGAATATCCACCGGCGCTTTTGAAAAACTAAATGCCACGCTAAAGATGAGTTGATAGAATAGATCTAGATGTTTGCACTCTCACGTACAATTCATATAAAACTTCGTAAATAGCGTAAAAAGTAATGCTATAAACCATACTTTTTATTTTTTATTTTGTTAACGCACGTGATAGTATTTACACTGCTACATCAACAAGATAAAATAATGATGTAATAAAAATATAATTTTTAAAAATTTGGCTAGCTCTGTGCCACAACCACATTAATTGTTCTTCTCCAACCAAACATCCAAAAGTTTTAGGAAAATGCTTAAAAATTCTTATTCTTACAGAATTTGAGTGTTGCGTAGACGGTGACGTAATACTTCATATTTTTGAGTAATGTTATTATATTACATATTCATCTTATATCACTTGACTGATGTGGCAATCTTATCGACTCCTGAATCAGCCTTTATTAAAAAAATAAATTAAAAAAATAATTCAACTACCCAAATAATATGAGAGTGAAATATATATGAGAGGAATATATAAAATTATTGGGTGTAAACGTAATAAATGTAATTAATGAGAATTAAATTTTTCAACAATATATATATATATTATTTTGTGAGCAAACGATTATAGCGGGCCTGCATGTCCTCCAGATGTCACAATCGCAGGGTAGCCTCATAAGACCCTAAATCACACGTCCACATCCATGCCCCCCATGGCACGCGTGAAACAGCTCTGGTCGCACTGCAAATCAACACTCTTTGTTTTTTTTTTTCCTGGTTGGATTTACCTGCTATAGACGGTGACCCTCCCAAATATATATATATATATATAGGAAAATGTTAACGTCACAACACAAATTCAACTTATGGCCAACTTCTCTCCTACGTGTCATCTAAAAAATATATATATATGAGAGAGAATTTTGGAATTCTGAAAATTTGAGAAAAAAGACAATTTGTTTGATTTAAAATTCAATTTTTTTTTACACGTAGGAAAGAAGTTGGCCATGAGTTGAGTTTGTGTTGTGTCTGTATCAAACCTCATATATATACATATATATATATACATATATATATATATATATATATATATATATTAGATGTCTGATACAGTTACAACTTAATCTCAACTTTGGTCCAACTTCTAGACCAAATTTCTCTCTCTAGTTTAAGGCTCTCTCTCTTTCACATGCAGTTTTTTTTTTTTTTTTTAATTTTTTTATTTTAACTTAAAAAAAAAAAAGTTAAACCAAAGTTGAGTTTAAGTTGTACCTTTATCATTTTCTTATATATTAAGGGTGATAATCTGACCTCAAAACCATGTTAATTAGGGTTCAACCTAAATATTGAGAAGTAAGACATAATCACAAAACTATGATTTGATAATTATTAATTTATAATTAAGGATATCCTTCAATCAAAGGCTTTTATTTTATTTTATTTTATTTTTTAAAAATAAGAATACAAGGTTAATTGGTAAATAAATGTGAGACCGACGGGGAGAGTCTCAAATTAAATGTGGGGAAACAGAAAAATTATTATGAACAAATATAGAAATTAAATAGAGGACCACTTTTACTCGCAGTAGCCGGTAAAGTCCATGCATCGTGGGTTGTAGCCGGTGGCCAGGGGTCTCTATAAGAGGAGCCCTACCTCCTACTGTTTTATTGTGGTAGCTAAAGAGTTTTCAGCCTCTCTCTCTCTCTCTCAAGCTTCGTCTTTGTTGATTTGTGTGTGCTTTGGTTATCATCATCTGTTAAAACATTTCATATATATTCAAACAAGCCATCTGTTTTGCTGATCATAATGTCAAGCTGTGTTTCTCTCTCTCTCTCTCTCTCTCTCTCTCTCTCTCAGCTTCATCTTCTTCAACTAAAATCATATACATTTTGGTGATAATATTAGCTAGGATGTGTTTCTTTCACAAATTATACTTTCATGGAAGAGAAACTTTCTGTTTTGATCAACCCATCTCTCTCTCTCTCTCTCTCTCTCTCTCTGTGTCACACACACACACACAGCCTATATATATATTCTGAGATCTAAGAATAATCATTTCATGGGAGAAGCTTCGAACAGCTGTATACAAAGGCAAGTTGATGCTTATTTCCACTTTTATTTTTTCAATTTCTTGTTAGAGCAATTACTTAACATATTATATATATATGTGTGTGTGTGTGTGTGTAGATCTTAGTATGAAAAGAAAAAGAGTGAGGATGTGGTTATAATCCCTCCGCGTAAAGAGCTGTCTTTTGAAAAAGCGATGCTAGAGACAATGCAGTTTGTTAAGAGTGTGTTAATTATTACTTTTCAACTTGGTCTACAAGTGGGGGAAAAAAGGCAGCCCATTTTCTACAAGACCTAGACCCATAACCAACTTAATAAGGAAAATTGAAAGTTATTTATCTTAGGGCTAAAGATTTGAGTATATTGAAGCTTTAGATTTCCGGGTTTTAACTACTTTTTCTTTACTATTTTATTTGGTTAGTGAATTTCTTTATGATCGTTTCATCCATATAAGCCTATGAAAATCATGTAAATTCCTGATGTATTGCACAACGAAAAGATCTCAGTTTCAAGAAAAAACATGGTTTTATGGATGTGACTTTCAATTCAATGGTGTTGATGGATCATAAGACCCATTAGGTACTCTAGCTCTCCTTTTTTTTTTCTTTTTTTTTTCTCTCTCTTTTTTCAGTCTGTCTTGCCATAATTAGTGTCCTGAAAACTTTGTTCATGATGTAGTTTTCTATCCACACGCAATTGCTTTAATTTTTATGTCTCTGTTCCAATCAATTCCTTTATATATATATGGAAACATATATACATGCATTATATATGCTCGGTTTATAGCTAGACAGATATATAGATAATGCTGCACATATATATGCATGCATGTGATGTCATACTAAAGCATGCATTTTTCATGGTTTTCCATTTCAGTGATGAATTGAAGAATGCATGTCATGCATATATGCCTGCAATGGCATTGATGGAGGCATGAGAGGCATCATGTATGTTGACAGAAGAGAGAGAGCACAACCCGCCATTGGCTAAAGAGAGTCTTTGTCTTTGTTGGGAGTGTGCTTTCTCTTCTTCTGTCACCATCACTTCCATTTCACATGCAGCACTAATTATATCCTTAATTAGTGATCGGGCCACCACCTTCTGATCATCCTCATCAAACGGCAATGTAAGATTTTCTCCACACTTGGTATTGCAAAATTTGAAATGGTGGGTAGATTTTGAACCTTATATTTGATGTCACAAAACTATCATTATTTTATTCTCGGAATTGGGTTAAAATAAATTATTTTAACTCAATCTAATTATCTCTTCTTAGATCTCTTAATGACAAGATAGAAGTCATTCATATATAGGTGATCATTTACTAAGATATCCTTAAAAAGGACATGTACAGTACAGCTTACTACAAAATGTGATTTTCTGGATCCACCAAGAAACTGATGAAGTTTCTTCTTTTCTCGAGGAAGGCCAATTTAGAATTTTACAAAGTGAGGTACAGTCCATAAGCTAGGCTCCAAATCTTTTGGCTGGTACTAGGAAGAATATTGTCTGACACCACGAAAGTGTACGAGAAAAGACCCTGGTAGATTAGAACCGGTGACAAGTACTACCGAGTCACAAGAATGACAGTACTGTATTATCATTTTGGTTTATGTGGTGACAAGTAGTACAGTTTGTAAGATATATTTCCTCAAGAATGATGATACCATCTGCTTTATATCCATTATATATACTTTATTATACAGCTAAAGTTTTAATTTTTAAGAGGATGATTAGGAGGGTTCAATTCAGGTTAATTTGCAGGTCCATTTTCCTTCACTGCATTTTCTTTACCAAAATTTTACCTACTTGAACTTTGGTTTACTAGATTCTTCTAAACTGACCCACATGCTTCAAATGTTTGTAAAATGAACTGTTACTTCTTTTGTATTTGGAACATAATGGTCAATTTGGAGAGAAATCAACTTCTCTTGAAGTATCAGGCTCCTGCACCATCTTCTGAGGGACTTATTATTTGAATTCAAGAGCGTGTTGTGATCATCATATGATTAGCTGTAATCGAAAGCAGAGCATAAGAAGTTTCCATTAGATCACACAAGGGGGCTAGTGACCAAGGATCCAAGGTGGGTGGGTGGCTGCACAAGCCAAATACTGAGGCAGCAGGATGCTTTGTATAGCATGACACTGAATGCTGGATCTGCGAGTCCTGATTGCATATATTTCTGGTGTCTTTGCTTTGTTCAAAGGGTTTCTCCATATGGATATTGGAGAAGATTGATTTGGAGTTTAATTGGGTTATATAGCTGATAAGCACGCTTTGTAATTTGTTCTTATACTGATGTAAATTGTTATAAGTTGTATAACTCATTCAAATTATCCCTAATCGCTGGTGGCAAAGTTGGAGTTATGAGCAATTTAGATTACAATTATGAGTTTAGTTATCATTCCATCAAATCGTGAACTTTGAAGGAATTTTCTCCAACCCAGTTTGGAGGAAACTGTTTTATAACTTCTATTTATGTGGTCGCTAACAAAGATGAGTTACAGCAGAGTACCATTTCACAATTGAAACATTTAAGAAAGTTTCTTGTATCTCAGATACAGAAGAAACAACAAAGTTCAATGGAATAGTTTTGAACTCAGGCCAGTGAACTCCTACAGACTCTATTTGGTATTTGCTGAAAAACTACAGAATGACAATACTACAATAAAGCTAAAGAATGAAAGAATCGAACTATCATATAGAGAGATGGGGCTAGCTCTCGCACAAGACAACAGGAATTCTTCCTTCAACAGACTCTAATCTCAGACAGAGAGATGGAGCTCTCAGAATCTTCTTCCTCTTCTTCTTCACTTTCTGAAACAATGTCATCAAGACAAGGCAAGCCATAAGAGAAAGAGAGAGTTGGCTTAATCCTTGGCACCACGAGTGGCTCCACCTCATTATTAAGGATTTGTAGGACTCTCCTCATAGTAGGCCTCTCTACATTATCCGGGTTTGCGCAGCTCAATCCCACCAGCAACAGCTTCCTCATCTCTTCCTCCTCAAACTCCCCATTCAATCTTTTATCAGCTGCTTCAATGATCTTTCCTTGAGAATGCAATCCCCAAACCCAGTCAACCAAATTCACCATTTTGAGACTACCCGGTTCCCTCTCAATTGGCCTTCTTCCACAAGCCACCTCAAGAATAACCACCCCATAGCTGAAAACATCAGTCTTCTCAGTTGCTTTCCCATACTGAAGATACTCAGGTGCAAGGTATCCCATTGTTCCAGCAGTAAGCGTGGAGACAGGGCTCTTGTCATGATCCATGAGTTTTGCCAATCCAAAATCACCCAGCCTCGCATTAAAGCTCCCATCCAGCAACACATTTCCTGTCTTTATGTCTCTATGAATCACTTGCTGCTCACATTCTTGATGCAAATATGTCAGAACAGAAGCCAATCCAATCGCAATGTTAAGCCTATGGGACCAATTCAACGAAGTAGCTTGATCAGATTCTTGGTACAGCATCTTATCAAGACTCCCATTAGGCATGAAGTCATAAACAAGCAACAACTCACCCTTAGCAACGCACCAACCTAGGAGCTGAATCAAATTCTTGTGCCTCAAACTAGCTATAATAGACAATTCGGCAAGGAATTCGGTCTTACCTGTTAAAATATAAATTAAATGATTAAACTCATCATTTTCTATCAACATAAACTTTTGAATTAAGCGGTGATTTAACATGGTATCGGAGCCGAAAATCATGAGTTTGAACCCTAAGGGCCTGTTTGAGATTGCATTTGAAGCACCTAAAAGTGCGTTTAACACTCAAAACGTCCGTTTGAAGAAAAAAATATTCGTTTAATAAAAAAATTAAAAGTGCTTTTAAGAGTCCAAAAAGCCGCCAAAGAGGGCTCTAACTCCACAATTTACTTACTTAAACTTTTGGGAAATACCTTCGTGGGAATGTTTGGATCTTTTCACTGCAGCAATCGTTCCTGATCTTGATGAGGCAAAAAGGGCTTTGTAGACTGTCCCAAACGCCCCATTACCTATAATCCTGCTGGAATGAAATCCTTTTGTGGCTGACTTTAGCTCTTTGTAACTGAATTCTCTTGGCCCTGCAAGCAGCTCTGCTTTGAAGCTCATCTGGGTTCTGATGCCCCTCCATTTCCTGACCGAGACGTAACCGAAAACCAAAAGAACCACAAAAAAGAAGGCCAGACCGGCTATCCCTAAACCGAAACCAATCCTCTTGTGATGTTTACTGCCAGAGCTTGGTACAGGAATTGCTGGCTTCACCGTCACTGAGCTGTCCGACACATTGTGAGGACTTAATCTCGGCCTCGCCGGAACGAACCCGAAAGTACTAAAGCTCCAATTCTGAATCAAATGAAGCTCGGTGCTCCCCTCCGTCGAAGCTGAAAAACCCACGTACATAACCGGCTTGAGATAATCGGAGAGATCAATATCCACACTCAGGACTGGGTTTTCCGGCTTAAAGCTTGAATAACTCAAGGAAACATGAAGCTTTCTTTTACCGTTGACGTAATCGATCCAAGCTGTGATCCAATTCCCGCTCTTCAGATCAATCCCCTGCAACATTGCATCGCCGGTCTTGATCGAAATAAGGCTTTCGATGTCCAACCCGACATGGTTCTCATTCGGGTCGTCAAAATGCGGGTCAAGCCGGGTATCAAATTCGATGGCCAGAAACTTGTTCTTGGTCAATTGGGAAGAATTAACAAGGCCCAAGTACCCTCCTGGGCTGCCGAGAGTCTGGTTATCTGGGGAGAGAAAGAATGCTAATCCGTCGCCAAACGTGCTCGGATTGATGTTGGTAATGGAGAAGGAGAATCTTGTGGAGAAAGAAGCCGTTACATTCGAGTCCGAGTCGAAGAACGTGATGGGTTTGTTGTAGATCATGGTGCCGGCGCTTGAGGACGGCACGCCGAGCTCCCGGGTGAGCCCGACGACGCCGTTCCGGAGGTAGGAGTCTCCGAGGAGAGTGAGGTTCCGGAGTGTAAAATATGGGAAATCGATACTGACATTGTTGGCTGCAGCGAAAGAAGGGTCTGAAAAGGTGAAGAGAGCAACGAGGAACGTCGTCAAGAAAACAAGAAGCTTTCTTGGAGGCATGGCTGTGGAGCAATAGTTGAAGAGCATTGAACCAAGATTGAACAACCAAAAGGAAATGGATTTTTGAAGAGAGAGAGAGAGAGAAAGAGAGATTCTACTATTAGAGAAAGAATACAGAGAGAGAAAAGTGGGTGGGAAAATGGGGTTTAAACGGGAAGAAAATGGGCGCGTTGGTCGGTTTGAAGGGGGTGTTGAATATTAGGGTTTTGTAACGGCTATCAAGACATGTGTGGGGACGGCACCGTTTGAAGGGGTGGCGGTCATGATGGTTAGGTGTTGGAGGGCTGAGTCAAAGATTCAGATTGAATGATTAAATACGGATTATGGTGTGGGTCTCACCATGAGTGAAGATTTTGTCGGGTAAAATTATTAAGAGTAAGAAGTTACTGAATTTGTAGGATATTTTGTAAACCCACAATTAGCCCCACCACTATACTATAATAAACCATAAATAATTTTCAGATACTTTTCTATCCTACATAAATATTGTTTTTCTATTAAAAATTTTGAGAAATTAATTGGTGGAATAAGGTTTTTTTTTTAAAAAATAATATTACGTAGGATCATAAAAACACTAAAAAGTATAGCATTTCTCAATAATTAAACTCCAAACACTTGAATTATCTCATTTCCATTTCGTTGAGTTAATTTTGCCCCTCATATTTACATTAATTAGATTTGAAATGGAGAAATTATTCTCCATACTTAAGTACTAATTTGAATCTCAACCAATAATATTACAGAGTGTACCCAGCAAACAAACAATCTTCATCTTTCTAATATTCTCCCTTCCCTTTTGTTGTTTTGCCTAAATTTTTGTGCTAATCCACATTCCCCACCAGCCCACTACTACTGCTAAAAAAAAAAAAAGGAGCTTAAAACTTTATTCAATTGGGCGGCTAGTCAGCACTATTCCTTTGCCACGTGGCGATCTCGTTGTGGTACACTGGCACTGAATTCCACAATTTTTTGACCTTTTCAAAAAGGTTAGAAATTATGGACAGTGAGTTTTTGGCCTAGAATCCTAGATAATAATGATGGAGCTGGAATTTAAACGGCAACATGGAAAGATTCTCGGTACGACAATGTGCTTTCGAGACTGGGTCAGAGCTTCTTTGTTGAATTCGGTGATGACAAGAGGAGGCCATGTGATCTCGGGTCCAGAATCCAAATCCATCATTTCAAAAGGGAAATCATGCATTCACACGTCATATAGCCGTTACATATGTTAAATCTAGTACTTTTCTAAGTCCAAATCTTTTTCCCACCCTTCTTGGGTTAAAAGAATTTCTTTCGATTGTTAAATTGATGTATATTTTTTAAATACATAATTCTCATATATATTTTTAATAGAACTAGCATATGTTAGTTTAAAAATGCATGTAAAAGTGGACCGAAGAGCATCTATTAACATAACGTATTTCTAATAAATTCATACAAAATAACTTTTAAAATGACACGTATTCTTTATCATTTGATAAGCACATATTTTAAATAGCACGTGCTACTCATCTTTTTTAATAGCATTAATAAGAAGCAGGTAATTCTCACATGCTAGGAGACATTATTTTTAAAGGCTAATTGTAAGAACTTCCTATAAATTGACTTGTAGGAAATTTTTGTCAAAAGAGTCTACAAAGCTTGTTGCATGCCTTATCCCATCCTTCCATTTGTTGATAAGACTGACATATTCTTTATCTTGTATTTGCCAGCTTCCAACATCTCCAACTTCAAATAAATCCACTGAAAAATGCACCCAAGCCCACTGTACTTGAGTGCAAATAATCCACCAAAGATTACTTGTCCAACTCCATTCAACAAATTCACCTTTCTAATAAGTTCAGACTTGTATCTAAAACAACTTGAGGCTCCCTGAATTTCTGGAAAAAACAATTTGAATTTCCATTAAAGAACATGTTATAATAAAATACATAGAAACTCACTCTCTTTACAGTTCCATGTGGACTAATGTCTTCTGGTTTTGGCCTCAGAGAATGAGCCACTGTTGGAATCAACTGAGAAAGGTACATCTAAAGGTCAGAAACTTATTATATCTAGACTCCGTAGAACTGCTAGTACTGGGGCTTTAATATCAGAAGAGTAAGTTCTGAGCAAGGAGGGGATGAGGAAGGGGGAAGGGAAGAGGAGCAGGAGGACTAATTGCTTGAAAAACGAATTAGCTGTCCAAAGCTCAGCAAAAGCCCTTCCCACAGGCATGGAACTTAGAAATTATGGTCAGGTTGCTAAAGGGCTAATATAAAAATGACAAAAGAAGTATATACATCATTTAAATTCAACAATCT
Organism: Corylus avellana; assembly: GCF_901000735.1. Lineage (NCBI taxonomy): Eukaryota > Viridiplantae > Streptophyta > Magnoliopsida > Fagales > Betulaceae > Corylus > Corylus avellana. The sequence goes on along the minus strand of NC_081543.1, from coordinate 38,754,101 downwards.
CCAACTACAATAGTGTTGGAGAAATAACCTGTTCTTAAACTCTCCACAGCATGTTCTTGCAAAATCTGCCACATTAAGGGGAAAAGTAAATCAGTTTGTTGAGTATTTTGTTTAAGAGTAATGATATTTAGTAAACTATTATACGACTGTCATACAACTTTATGATTTGGCAATGAAAAGTCTTTGAATCAATACTTGTGTAAAAAAAAAAAAAAAACATTAAGAGTTGATTTTCACTGCTACATCATCCTAATGGTATAACAATTGAATAGCAGTCTACTAACTAAAATTACTCTTTATTTAAAGTGAAGACAAGGAAAGCTAAAGGAAGACATGATGCTCCATTCTAGAGGGAAAGAAAATGAAATAAAAATATAAAGGAACCACACCTTTTATTGACAAAATCTCTCATGCCAAAGGACTGAAGACATGCAAATTTAAAATCCATCTTCATTCTCTTGTCAGCTACTTCGACTGATGCTTTCGAGGCAATAGGACTACAGAAGCATATATTTGTTTTTCAGTCAAGAGATAGCTGATTCGTAGCTTTAAATTATTGAAAAATATATTACCTTCAGCTATATTGCAAAAGCTTTCTAGGGGGAAAATGGCTTCTGGGTTTACTGTTTGCTGGGAAGAAACAACTTGAGCCACGCAATGTTTACTGCAAAAGAGAAAACACGAACTTGTCAACATTTTGCTAAGGCACGCAGAAAGAGACGTCATTACTGGGTTGCTCAGCTGCATATGCATGTAAAGGGATTTGCGTGCTTTAAAGTTTGAAAACCATATTTCATTTAAGAGAACAAAATTGAGTTACACACCTGGCCCATGAAGGGATTGCTTTACTGTTTGGTACATCATCGTCTTCTTCTTCATCTTCATCATCTGAACCTTTGTACGGAGAAATATCATATGATTGTTCTTGATTTGCGTTGGCAATCAAGACATCATTTTCTATTACTTTGTCCAAATTTCTCGTTACCTGAAAAACAGTGTGGGAAGTCTCAGCAGGAAGCCGTACATGCAACTTAATATATTCAAAATATATTAGAATGGTTGACAACGTGTTTGAGATAAACAATTATATTAAGCTATTTAAACTTTTACTAAAATGAAGTTCTTTTACCAGGAAGAGTAATCTGGAAAGTAGCATGATAACGAGAAATTCTAACATCTTATATCTGACAGATTTGCTTGCTGTCTGATTTGCACCTCAGAATCAAGTGCAACTATTTTTCGTTTCTATTATATATGAAGATGAACTCTACAGAGAAAAATTATGGAAAAAGTACCACAAAATACCTTTGGATTATTGCCACCATCATCCAAAGACTCAGAAACCCCAAGTAGAGAGCTCACTTTTCTGGCATCACTTGATGGAATCCTGGTAGGCCTGGGTTCAGTCTCTGAAACCTTCCCGAGATTGTCAGATTCCCTAAATTTTTCCATCTTTTTATGCTTATCTGTTTCATCCTTATATTCCTTCCTCTCATTTGCTCTTGCTCTTGTATCCTATAGCAGACAAACCAGTAATTTATGTCATTCCTAAAACGGCAAGCAGATAGAATCATAGTGCAGGAGCATAAGGCGTCTTACTTTTGTTTGGAATTTCAATTCTTTCTCACCACGTAACTTCTCGTCATGTTCTTGCCGCTGCCTATGTGATTCCTCAACACGCTTTCTTTTTCTCTCCTTCTCTTTCCTGTCTTCTTCTTCCCTCTGCCTTTTCTTTGCTGCCATATCAGCCTCTTTTTTCTTGTGCTCCTCTTTTTTCCTTTTCTTCTGCAACTCCAACTGCCTCAAATTTTCCTTCTCTAATCTGGCTCGCTCAAGTTTCAAAGCTTCCTTCTTCATTTTACGTTCAACCTCTTTCTTCTCTGCAAGACGTTTGGCTGCATCAGCAGCCTCCAGGGCTTTCACTTTGATGTCTCTCTTCCCTAAGAGGAAGCACAAGAAGTTTCAATATACCATGTCATCATTACGGAAATTCCCCCCCAAAAAAAAAAAACGATTTTCAGCAAACACGTTAGAGTATAATTAAACAACCATAATCTTCTATACCATGATCAGAGACAGTTGCACTTACAGCTTCTTAGACAATTTTGTAGAGGAAGCCGTTAATAAGCATATGAGAAATAAAAGGTGGATTCCAGCGTCAGCATACTTTCCCATTATTAAATAAAACAAAAATTGCATTTCTTCAAGTCAAACCAAGTGTTCAAGCCAGGCATTATTTAAAATGTCCAAACCATTCGTTCCAGGGCTCCTAAAGATTTCACCATTTCAGGATAGTCTATTTCATCAATGATTTCTGACATTAACTTTATTGATCTTTAAGAATAGTGGTATGAGCATCCAACTCTCTGTTACAACAAATATTGTTTAAGACATAATTTACTGGGAAAATTTGAGGCCTATGGCAATGCTGATCCTGTTGCTTGATGGCAAAGAATTCTATATAGCCCGATTTATGCAATTTATGAAACGTTATAGGAAATAAACAGATAATGAGAGAGAGGGATCAATCTTGGCAATAGCTCTTCAGTTCCAGAGACGAGAAAGCTATATAGCCCGACTTTAATGGCATAAGCCTTGCCTAGGAAGTAAAAACACATGCCATCAATTTGACCACACAAATTCAGTTCAATAAAGCAGTTTGAACTGAAAACTCAGACCTTCTTATGGTCACGGTTAAGGTAGCCAATATGAAGTTGCGTGACCAATTGAACAGTACGTACTCCAGGCAAAATCAATTTGGAATCTTCTTTCTATACATTAACTTGAGCATCAGGATATGTGTGTATCCAAATACAAAAAAATGAGGAGATCTAATTTTTTTGGGTAACTACTTGTCAGAGAAAAGAAAATGCGGTCTTTGTGAAAAAGAAAAGGAGGAAGAAGAAATTACCTGTGACAACAGAAGCTGCTTGTTTTTGTTGAACAAGTGGAATAAAAGAAGTAATATTGGAGACAATATTGTTAGGCTTGGACTCCTTCTCTGAGTAGCTAGGGCCCCCTTTTCTCATACTGGTTTTTCCAGGTAATTTTGGCTTACTGAACCTGTTATGAAATGATTCTGTGGCCCTCTTAACACCATTTGCTCCAACTGATACATTCTGGTTTTCTTTTGCCTTATTTGCGTATCTTTCCCCACGACCGTGTTGGTCTCCAAGCTTCTGTTTGACCCTAGTATGAGTCCCAGTAAAGCTAAATTCTGTTTTAACAGAATCTAGACTACATCTGTCAGCATATATCTCCACTTCCGAAACTGATGCAGGAGGGTTTGGATTTTCTGTAATGTCAGCAAGTGGTTCTCTTTTTACTGATCTAGTCGCCATTTCTGAACAAACGCCTTCTGGGAAAGTCTCAGCTACCTCATCTGCATTCTCATTTTCTTCATTAATGCAGGGAAGTTCTGGATTTAAGCTTGCTCGCTTCTCTGAACTGCCAGAATTTGATGTGATTCTATCCCAGAATTTCCCAACTGGAGATGAATAAGGATTCCTTGTATTCCTAGCAGATTGACAACTAGATTTCGGTATGCAATCAGAATAGGACCTTTCATGAAAACAGTCAACTTCCTCACTCAAGCAACTACTAGAAAGCTGCTTGCCAGTATCATTCATAGAAAAAGTGCTTCTCAGGTTCATGCCCTCTAGAAGCCCATTTGGAACAGACTGATACAGGCTTGGTATTGTGTGTGAATGATACGTGGTTGAAGAACAGGATAATGGGGAATTCATGCAAGCAGACCTGCAAAGCTGCTCCAGAATACTAGCACGTTCTATTGCAGTATCTGATAAGTCGAATTTGTCAAAGCTAATTCCCTCCCCAGCAATGCATGGCTGTTTGTCATCTGTTTGCATGATGAACCCCTCAAACACAGGCATGGCGCCATCAGCCTGAGTCAAATCCAAGGAGTGGCTATGTGGAGAACCAACTGAGCAACATAAAAACTTGTCATTCCCTTCCAAATTAGATCTCTTCTTTTGCAGGGTTCTTTCACCACAAAAATGTTCTGTAATTGCCAGTCCTAATTTATCTTCAAGTTGTGTAGGAACTTGGTTCTCTTCTACAAAACATTGTATCCCTGCATCAACGATTTCGCTATTTGGATCAGTCACTCCCACTTCCTCTGTGAAACAACCTTGAGAATCACCAGCAGCCTGGTTAATTAAACTTGAGATAAAGGACACCCTTAACCCATCATCCATAAAAGTGAAAGGCATGTTTGCACTTCCTCCCCTACCTTCCAAGCTAAGCTCAACCTGTCAGACAAATTTTCGACGCATATCACACATCACAATAGCCCTAACAAAAGCAATAAGCAACCTGTGGGGTACAAGAAAAAATATGTTTGGAACCTAGGAGCATTTGCCATAAAACAAAGTGTGAGACATGCATAATTTGGGCAAACAAACTCCATCCATTCATAATTGGACCATGGTAGGAATGAACAGAGGATTGGTGATTTAAGATCTACTTAAATGACAGACTAAAATAAAAGTATACCATCTAGAGTGAACGATCTCTATAAATATATCTAAGATAAACAAAGTCATAATCCCAACTACTCGGGGTTGAGACATGAATCCTCTTAGCCATTCAGCTCTAGGCTAAAGCCATATGTTTCCTCACCGCATCTACCCATGCTCTTTTTGGTCGTCTCAAAGGTTTTTGGGTTCATTCACTACCTTTGTTTAATTATCTAAATTGCCGTGCGGCTGGGTTATGGGTGGGGGTGGGGATGAATGTAAATATCGAACATCTCTATCAGAAATATGAGCTGAAATTTCCTCAGCCCAGAAACAATGAAAGAGCTAGCTGCAAAGTTTGAGTGTTTCAACTTAAAGATTAAGATCATCTGATCAGGTCAATATTTTCTAAGTGACCTACCTAACCTGGTATTTGTATGACATTGAAACATCAAATCAAACACTGGCCTGGTTCAGTATGTTTCTCTGCAATTTCTGACCTGGCATAAAGCAACCTAAAAAGTTTCAGAAAGTACAACAGAAAAACAAGTACCTCTTCAACTTGCATCCTAGGTGAAGATTCAGAACCCTCAATCATGTGGCCTTCCTCATTTTGATGCATATCTTCAAGTAGCCCCTCACTGATGTCTAATTGTGCAACATCCTCCTCATCGGATAAGGAGAAGTGTTGAGCTTCTAGGACAGCATTTGGATTATCTTCCGCACCATTCAGGCTTTCAGTTATAGAATCCCTGTTAATCAATTTGACCCCCTCCTCTCTCAAGCTTGGTGAAGCAGATAGGACGTCAGTAAGTTGACCCTCAATCTTTCTTCGCTTATGCTGAGGCCAGGAATCCTCCAAGCCAAAGCTAAAACTTCCTCTTGGCATGGCATTCTTTGCAATCTCGTCTTCAGTTGATTTTGAACAGACTACAGGTTTCTCTTCATGCATATGTCTCCATAAGGAGTCCGCATTTTGACACTGAGAAATGCCTGAATCTATGATCTGCTGCACGAAATTACCCTTTTTTTCATCCGCCAAAAGAGCAAAAGGAAGCTCGACTGTAGAATCTGGATTTTTAAAAACACCAGATTTACTAATAATAGCATAGTCAGCATCTGTTGATTGTCCAGGATCACCAGAGAAATCACCATCAAGTTTACTGTCTTCGGAAACCAATTTGGTAGATTGTCCATCATCATGCTTGACAACAACCTTCTTCAAGGAAAGATCCGTCCCTGTATCCGCACTAGCATTTGACAGATTAGACCCCATTATTTTTGGCAGCCTTCCAATCAAATCTTCAAAGGCAACTTGCGAGATAGATAAATGATCTACAGAAGAACATTGCTCTTTGTAATTGTTACTTTCTAGCAACATATGAGTAACTTCTTCGTTAGGAACCTCAGATGTTTGTTTTATTGGTGATGCAGCATTCCCATTTGAACTTCTGCTGGCTTCATATGTCTCCACATGGGCTTCAGATGAAAATCTTCGAGGTTCCTTTTCTTTGCACAAATCTTCCTGCTCATTCAGCAAAGGCTTCTCCGGGGATGAGCTGCACTTAGCTTGGTAACTAACAGACGCCGTTTTATCTGTTACATCTACAAGATCAGCAAAGGTCTCAGATGATCTTCCCTGTATTTCCTTTTCGGATGTAGGACATGAAATTCCATTCAAAATGGACTCTTCCACAGCATCAAAATTAAGTTGCTTGGGCTTCACAAATATATTACAATCAGAGGGTGGTCTCAAGACGAAAGCTTCTGATCCAACTCTAAGGCTAGCGACATCCAAGTTAGGCCCAGGACAACCAGAACGAGCATCAACAAGCTCATCAGAGTCGACCTCAGATTCTGCAACATTTGCAGCACATCTCCCCACATCAACAGTGTCACTGTTGCTAATACAAGGCAGGACTTCTATTTTAGAGCCTGACACTTCCTTAACGTCAATTCCTTCAGACCTTTTTAAAGATTGTGCAAGTGGAGGCTTGTTAGAGGCATTTGATCTCGAGCGTGTGACTCTACAACCCAACGCCTGGGAGGAGTTGAGAGGTTTTGATATTTCTCCAATGATACTAGTAGTTTCTCCCCTTATATTAGTACCAGGATACTCATCAGCAACATTCTCCTTGTCTGAATAATATGCTGAATTAATTGTGCATGGCTCTTGATCCTTCTGACTTGGCAAAGACCTTCCAACAGACATTTGAGAACCCTGAACTTTGTTAGACTTGCTGGAAGCAGAAAATCTGGAACGGATAACTCTTTGATCAGAGATACTGGAGTAGACAGCTTTTGAAATTATTCTAATGCTATTGATATCCTCTGACTCTAAATTTCTGGCAACATGTCCCACTTCAGAATTCCCCTTACTTGAGTGTTCTCTTGCATTTTCCCCACATAAATATTGATCTCCTTGACTTGGCAAGGACCTTGCTTCATTCATTTGAGGTCCCTGTACATTCTGAAAAGCGGCAACTCCTCCAAACCAACTTGGAGACTGAGGTGGTTGTGTGGATTTGCCAACAGACTCTGCCTGTGTACTACCATTAACATTGTTGAATGACTGGCAAGAACTTCTAGATCTTTTTATTCTACCAAAATCAGCATTGCTTTCCTGTTCCTTGCTATGGCAGTCCATCACTTCTTCTTTTAGTCCACAACTGTCATCAGTGATAGGAGAGGGTTTGATCAATTCCACTGACTTATCTACACTGTTGCAACGGTCCTTGGGATTGCTAAGACCCTCTACCTTGTCATTGTCACAAGAGCTATCCGGATTTGTGGATTTATTCATGCAGTTAGGCAGTTGACTGGAATTTCTAGATCTTGTTATTCTTCCAAGGTAAACATTGCTTCCCATGTCCTTGCTCTGATCATCTCCACTTTTTGCTTTTTTCCCTTCACTACTTTCATTCATGGTACGAGAAATTCCAACTAATTCCAATAGTTCTTTATCATGATTAGACTGCTCATTTGATCTGGCAATAGAATCTGCAATTATACCACCATCTTTGCCTGAAATATAAGAAGAGTTACCCACATTCAAAGAGCTGAGTTGTTGGCTAGAGCTTCTAGATCTTGTCATTCTAACTGAGAAAATATCGTTGCCATTTACCTTGCTCCGACAGTCACCTACTTTTACTTCTCCCATTGCACAACTACCAGTAGTGGTATCAACAGGATTGACAAACACCGACTCACCAACATGGTCATTCTGGAGGGAAGAAATTGCTGACCCTGAAATTCCACCAGCATAAGTATCAACAATATTCTCATCCCTTGAACAGCTTTTGGCTGCTTTTCCGCTATTGCGAAGCTCTATAGCCCTTTGTCTTGACTTGGACCTTTGAACCCTTGCCAGTGACGGAGCTGGATCATGGTAAATGTCTTGTATTCCCTTCTCCCATCGATCTAGAGGAGAGACAGCGGTATGATCCAGCTCATGGACACAGTCAAAGGCACATCCAGCATCACTGACAGAACACTGCGGCAAAGATGATGGCCTATCTCCAGCATCAGGGCCTTTGTCCGAAGCATTAACTTGCATACACATACCATTTCGTAACTCTTCATTATCAGGTGCAAAAACCGGTTTGTTGTACAGAGAGCAGTGACTACTGGAATAAGGGATGACAGGTTGTGGACGTGGGAGCAAGACTCCCGAAATGAGCTCTTCTTTATTGAACTCTGTAATGACAAAAATGATCATCATGAATCCATGGACTTTAAGGTCTCCTTTGGTAATGGTTTTGAAAACACAACCAAAAACACACTTTTTCTCAAAATCATTAACAAAAAGTTAAAAACACAAAATACTTTTCACATATAGACCCCGGCAAAAAACATTTCTCACATTTATATCACATCAAAATACTTTTTCAAATCAAAACCAAAAAACACTTTTCAAAACCATTATCCAACATTAAATTTCTAAGTGATTGAAGATAGTGTACATGTCATGGTACTGAAGTCATGCACATCTAGTTCTCTAACGCTGTTACCTAATCTTTACATTAGTTGAATTACCAATCTTCGAAGAATTTTTGGTTCGTTAGTTCAACTTAAGGGAGGCGGCTAATGCCTAAATCAAAATGAACACAAAACCACGTTACATGCAACACAGTCCAAATTCCAAGTGAACACTATTTCATGTAATCCCAGCTTGAGCTATAACTTGTGTGTCTACTTCTCAACTAGCAGTCAAGTTCCAGCGTAATGAAGCCAGATAAGCAATCTTTTAGGGCTTCATAGTACGCTAAGACGAAAGGTTTAACAGTTATCTAACTACAAATTTAAAAAAATTGTGAAACATAGCAAATAAATGTTATATGACAGCAATGCCGGAACATTTTAACCTCTGTTTGGTTAACAAGAAACTGTACATTTCCAAGTCCAAATCACAGAAGCCTCCACTAAATCGTTTCTTGTGCCTGGTTTCTATCTCTTTATGCTTCCTATTCAAAGCTATTTTGTTCTCTCTCCAATGAATTTCGTTTTATATATATATATATATATATATATATATATATATATATATATTAACGAAATCCAGACTGAATCCAAAAATTACTACGAGAAAACACGCTATCCAAAAAATTGAAAAAACTACAAGAAAATTCAAAAGAAACTGAATGGATTGGACATGATAGCTTTGCGGGAGAGGTGTGAAATTACCATTGGGATCCGAGGTGTGGGAGTGGAGCGGAGGGGTCCAGAGCCATGGAGGAGGGGCAATTTCGTCAATGAGGAGTTTGGAGGCGAGGTGCTGGTCGAAGAGATGGGTCTGGTGCTTGGCCTGGTCGATGATCCACCGCTTCCGCTCGAAGATCTGCACGAACAGCTTCTCTATCGTCGACATCTCTTCTTCCTCTTCTTCTTCAGAGAACAGCCATGAAAATCACTCTCAGAGAGAGAGAGAGGGGTTCGGGGTCTGCAATGAACGGTGGGGATGGGCGAGCGTCTCGCGCGGCTTGGATTTCAAATTTTGGAACGGTACGAAAAGTTTTATGTTGCCAATCTGGATTTTCTTTTTCCTTTTTTTCTTTTCTTTTTTTTTTAATTGCTATGTGATCCTTTTCTGCAAACATATTTTCACTTAGGGCCTTTGGTTTTCAATTTTTTGCATCCTAATCTTTCAATTTGCCCAAACCTTTTTTATTTTTTATTTTTGTTATTTTTGTTAAGGCAAAATTTCCCATCCAACTGTATCGGATAATTTTTTTAGAAATGCTACTCAGCATTTTTAAGTGTTTATCTCTTAGTATTCTTATCTATGTGACACATTCACCGTCACTCACATCCACTTGTTTTTAAAAAACAAAATAACAAAGATAATGCTAAGAAATAAACACTTGAGAATACTATATAGCATTTCTTAATTTTTTTCAATTAAACTAAGATTTATTCTTAGAGCGTGTAAATTTGTCAGTTTAAAGCAATGTATATACTCTACCTCTATCTCAACCCTGTCTCATTCAACTGATATGACAATACCTATCAATTCTTAAATTATCCATTGTTTAAAAAAAAAAAAGAATTAAAAATCTAAAGACTAATGAAGCATATGAGTCTAGTAAAATAGAGATGATGGATTGAAATAATTTCCTCAAACTTAGTTTATTCCAAATTGACATAAATTGGTGTAGCTTGATTGTCCTCGTGAACTTAATTATAATGTGATATATGTGTGATATATTATACTAATTAAACAACCAAAGCAATAGGGTATTAGTTATTTATTTTTAAGGAATTATCTCTTCATTGATATAACAATTAAATAGGGCAAAGTGATATGTACAATGCCAAAGATACAATTCGGAGTCTTCACAACTCAAATATTATTTATGACATACTCAATAACCTATTGAGCTATTATAAGACTATATTTACGAAAAGTCACTAACCCAATCAATTTCAGATATACAGCAAATTTCAACGAATCACGTCTCTATACGCTGTCAGGTCATTGATTTCATAGCTTTTTTTATCTCCGCTACTAGTGCTTTATCAATTGCACTCCCCTTTGCTGCATTTACCATAGTGACAATTATTCTTTATGCATGATAACCCATCTATCATCGACCTATGATTTGCTAACAGGAAATGAACTATAAAAAAATAAAGGACCGACCGAAAACCAATTCCGTTATTCTTAAAAATTTGTGAAAACAAGACTTAAGAAAACGAATAAAACGTTATCCCCATAAAATCGCTACTAAAGGTAAATCTAGAGATAATACATTATTATTTAAAAATAACTAACATACAATAACAAAAACTCAACACACCTTCACGTGTCCCATCCGCCACCACCAACGAGCCACGCGTGGCTAAAAAATACCTCGATGACCATGGGCAGAGGGAGGTAATATTTATATCGATCAATGAAATACTTATTGATTATTGAATTTTTAATGGTAAATCGGATTGAATTAAAAATATATGTTTAGTCTTTGCAATCGTAAGAACAAAACAAAAGCAAAATTGCATGAATTGTCTTTGTTTCCTTCTCTGCTTTTTTTTTTTTTTTTTTCTTAAATTTTTTTTTTTTTTGCAAGGTCCCCCTAATGCTTCAATTTTTGCAATGGACTTTTCAATTTACCATTAAGGTTGCAATGCCCCATCTTTCTACCCAAATAACAAAAGTACCATTTATATATTTAGAAAAAAATAATTTTTTAAATATATAATATTACCGAAAAGCTAGAATCTGATTATGTTGGGATAGGAAAATGGTTCTTATTTTAGTTTGCTTTTTATGACGTGGCCTGTTAGGATTGGCCTAACATTTAACTCATTTTAATATTCCCGCAGGTGATCGTTACTCGGTCCACCTCCGTCTCTCTCACTCTGTCTGACTATCTCCGTCACAGTCACAGACCCGCGCTCTTTCACCGCGGAATTCCAATTCTCGCTCATTCTTTCATATACCCACATACACGTTCCAATTCCCACATCTCAAATCTCTCTCTCTCTCTCTCTCTCTCTCTCTCTCTCTCGCCCTGACTATCGTATTCATAGGTTTCATGGATATTCCATTGCCGTTCTCCAAATTAGCTTTAGGATTGATTGATCAGGACGCTTCTTCAGGAACTACAGCCAAGTAAGTATTACATGGTCAAATACTTTTTGAAACAAGAAATAAATTTCATTTACTAGTCTCAATAACGTATTTGATTTAAGAAAAAAAAAAAGAAGATTTTTTTGTTTGTTGTTTGTTGTTACAAATAGTAATACATATACACCTTGTTTTAATGTAATGGATGGTAATTTTGTTTGTATGATATGGTTTTTTTTTTCTTCTGTAAAAATGAGGTAACTTCTCTATTTTAAACTTAGGGAGAAGATATATGTAGTTCTAGTAGCGACGGGAAGCTTCAATCCTCCTACATACATGCATTTACGCATGTTTGGTAAGTTCTCGTGTAACTGAATTTTGTCTCTTAATTTTGGTGGTCATAGTTTCCTGTTTTATGTTTATGCAAATTGGACCCTTCTTTGGGAGATGGATCATGGGTTTTGGTGGTAGTGTTATTTGTCAAGAGAGGAATTAAATCAACTCGATTTTTTGAAGCTTTTGAGACTCTTGTTGCTTATGCTAGATCATGGCATTTTTTTTTTTAGTGTTTTGAAATGGTAAATCAAGGTTGGGCAAGTAAAAAAGAAACACAGGCTAGGCTACGATTCATGAATTTTTTTTGTTCCTTTCATATGAAACAAAGAGAAGTTAGGCTTTGGTTTCGGATCAGTAATTTGGGTCTCGAACCCACGGCCTCACCCTCCATTGTTCTATGAGAGGAGGAGGTACAAGTTAGATTTTTTGTTTTTGTTTTGAGAACTATAATTTAGCTGATACAAGATTGAGCCAACTGTCGAATGACAACCATTTCGGATGTCACATAATTGATGCTCTCTCAAAAAGAACAGAGTGCAGGAGTTGCTGAATGTTACAAATGTAAACTTAAATGTACAACTTTGTTATTTATTGTTATAACAAAACATATATACATGCATACGTAAATGCATACATATTGGTTTGTCCGTACAAAACATGTACTTGTAACACTTTGCTGATGACAAAGACTTGATTATGTAAGTTGCAGTGCTTTTTACCAATATTACTCAACTTATGGATCAAATCATGTTTGGAATTATGTTATTTATGAATATTTGAACCCTCATTGACTTTGATGGCTTCATGGCAGGAATATAAGTAAAAACATATTTTAATCTGAAGTATGTCCCGAGTTTTGAACATAACTCATAATAATTACTCGTGGCATTACCTACGAAGTCATCCATCTATTAAGCGTTGCAAGAGTGTAGTTTCAAAGATAATAAGTGCTAGATATTATTTCATACATATGAAACAAGAAACAAAATAATAAACAGAGATGTACAGGTTCAATAGTCTTCAATGAAATCTGCTTAGCATAATGAACTAATTGACTTATAGTTGCTTTTCCTTTCAAAAACTCACATACTTTCCTATCTATCTTTGCTGTCTTGGGTTGGCTAGCGAAGGTGTTTGTTGCTAAAAACATGTTCTCGAAATAATAAAAGTATTTCCCCTTTTATATTGAATATGGTGCCTTAGCAAGATGGTATCTTTTTTCATTTCTTATAAACTGGCTCTTTCATGCATACCATTACTGACCTGAGCTCTTGCTAGTTGGGACAGCATGAGCTTATGTCTAAAATTCATGTTAACAAATGATGAAATTTGTGGGAAGTATTAGCAGTGATATACATACATGCATATATATAAATTTGACTTTGCAGGAATTTATTATTTTTTAAGGCATTTTGTCAATTTGATTAGTTTCAATGTTATTCTTAGAGCTGGCAAGAGATGCATTGAATGCAGAAGGCTATTGTGTTATTGGAGGTTATATGTCACCTGTTAATGATGCGTACAAGAAAGAGGTATGTTGTTTTTAGCATATTGATAGACACGTAATTTGTAAAACAAGCTTTCATGAGCAATTGGATAGTGATGCACATTTTACATAACATATTCTAAACCATTAAAGCAAAAGGCCATATTAGGAAGTTTGTCACAAATCTCAATTTCTCCAGGACCTCATCAATTTCTATTCCGGGTTTTTTTAACAATCTAACAACCCTAGCTTCCCCCTCCCAATGCATGCCATTTTCCTGTATAGAAAAATTAAAACTGAAAGACCTATAGACACTCAAACACTCGTACACACACTCGCAAATGCAAACATGGAGAGGTACTTTTCAAATTAATTGGAGTAATTCTCTGGATCCTTGTCTAATTGATGTGCTGCTTTCAGTGGACTTCTTCAACAGAAATTACTCATATTGAAGAACCTCTTCTTCCTTTTGCCTTATTTTTTTCCCCCTTAAAATACTTTTCCCCTGGACCAATGAGCTTTAGCTCAAATGGTACTTCCTCCCTTTGTAGGAAGGTGGAGGGTGAGGTCGTGGGTTCAAGTCCCACTGGGTGTGTGTAACTTACCAATCAAAAAAAAAAAAAAATTCCATGGAAGAGGATGCTGATACTCAACAATCATTGTTAGAATCGTGATTGACAATTATCTCATATCATCATTGCATCGGTTACTTGGTTGAATTTGTTTCTACTAATTTATCCTATGTTTTAGTAACCATCATTCTGCCTTTGCTAAGTGATATACCCCTACTTTTCTGTGACCAAACATCAACATGGTCTGACAAAGCTGTCACTTGAGTTTTTGTATAGGGCCTTTTATCTGCTGAGCATCGTATACAGCTGTGTCATCTAGCCTGCAAAAATTCCGAATTTGTAATGGTTGATCCATGGGAGGTAAATTACTCTCTCCTAATCCCTCTCACGCTCATTGTTACAAATTTCTTGGAATTTAGCGCTGATGCTTGATTCAATAGAATTGTGATTCATTCTGATATATTGTGTTCTCATTCACAAGCGTAGAAGTCTACTGTGGTCTTTGTTCATCATGTTTGCAAAGTTTGAAATCTAATTTTGGAAGTTCTAAACCCTTGTTACAGGCAAGGCAAATTACCTTTCAACGCACTTTAACTGTTTTATCTAGAGTGAAGAGTATTTTATGCGAGGGTGGAGTGGTATCCAGAGGTATGTTAAGCAAAAGTGGTATCTTTTCTTTGCTTTTGAGTGATTCGGCTGCACAATTGTGATTACATGCTCCTGAATATTGCCCTTCTGTCACATATACACATGAGCACATGCACATTTACATATAACAAAATTGGATGGCTGTTATATTAGGGAGATTTATCAGGAATGCTTTGTCAATTTAAGTTTGGATTTACATGGAGGGATCTGTCGCCGAAAAAGCCCTTTAAAAGGGGGAGGTCTTGGACGTTGGGTTCAACGGATGGGAGGAAAGCGATTTGGGGGAGGAGAAGGGAAATTAGGGGTAGCTTCCTATCGGCCTTAGATTGAAAATATATTAGTTATTACTGACTTTATTTTTGTATTCAATATCTTTGATTGATCATTTTAACGTAGATCGGTTCTGACCTGGGTCACATGCATTTCATTTTTGGTTTAAATGGAATGGCATTAACTTGCTTTTCTCCTGCTCCTTGTAGGATCCCTTAAGGTTATGCTTGTCTGTGGTTCTGATCTTCTCCATTCTTTTGGCATTCCTGGAGTCTGGATTCCTGACCAGGTATGTACTCTCATCATATAATGATTCATATGTAGTAGGTGCTTATCATGGGATAGCCATCTCATTTGAGCCATTTGATATTGGAAGACTACTGTCATTTTACTCTGCATTACTATGAAAGACAATGACCTGTCTTGAGATTTGGATGTTTTTAGTTCTTTAGTTTATGAGAATCTCAAAATGAAAATTACATAATACATAGGAAGGTAGTGTATAAGTTTGAGTAGAAGGATTTATTTAAATGTTCTTCATTATTAGGAGCATATATTTGAACAGAAATGCATTGTAAAGTTATCGAGAAGTTGGATTTCTTTGGTATGTAGATATGATGTCTTCAGGGGATATGGGTCAAACCTCTTCGAATTGATCCGTCATTCATTGCAGTAGATTATAATTATCGACAAATCTTTTGATTGTTCTCCAGGTCAGGGCCATATGCAGTGACTATGGCGTGGTTTGCATTCGCAGAGAAGGACAAGATGTTGAGAAAATTATTTCTGATGATGAAATTCTGAATGAATACAGGGTAACCATTTCATTCATTCCCATGTTTTTTTGTGTTGTTTGAACTTTGAACTACTATGGATGTCCCTTGTTGTATGCACATATCAAATGTCCACATTTTTGCATTTTGACCAAATTCTGGAAACTATTCAAAAATGGTTAAACTGGTCCAAATTTCCAATTGTCTTCAGAATTTGAATACTTAGGTGTAGAGGTCCTTCCCTTGGGGCTTTTATTGACTCAACTGTTTTAATTCATGGCTGCTTTACACACTCCAAGGCTTGTTTGTCCATCCTAAACGCATTGACTCTAATATTTGTTTTGTTTTGCAGGGTAACATTAAAGTCGCGGATGAGCTTATTCCAAATCAAATCAGCTCAACAAGAGTAAGGTAAACAGTAATTGTTTATTGACAATACTAAAGGGGATTCAAAACTGATAACTTTTATTAATGAAGAAAGTTTTTATTTTTTTTTTTAATAATTTGAATGTGCATCATCAGGGACTGCATTTCGAGAGGGTTGTCGATAAAATATCTGACAGCAGATGAAGTGATAGATTATATAAGAGAACAGCATTTGTACTTGAATCGCAGTTGAAAAATGATGAGCTCATCATCATCATATATTATTGGGACTGTTGTATACCATTGATCTTCATCCTGTAAAAACCATAATATATCATATCTTTCTGGTAGAAATCTCATTTGATTGCATGCAAGTAAATACTCAGAAAACTCTTGAAAAGTCATCCTTTTGAGCTTTTTCTCAAGGAGTGTTTGACTCTTGTATTCCAACTTTCCAAGTCTTCATGAGGGTATCCGGTGCCTTCTACACGGCATTCTATAATTTATATGATTAACACAAAAAGCATATATATATATATATATATATATAGAAAGAACCTTTGTAGTCAATATTGAAGAATTAATATTGACACGTTTTTTTAAGAAAAAAACAAATAATTTAAAATTATATACACTGATACACAAACTTTAAATCTTGACAATGAAATAAAGATGATCTTTGTCCTCTTATCAAAGGGCTAACTTAAGGGATGATAATTCGTATTCGCATGTCGGGTTCAAATCATGTTAAGGTGTGAGTATAAAATTATATAAGTCAATCATAATCTGACTTATTTAACTTTCAATTAAACGGGTCAAACTCCAACCTGTTAATTTTGTATTGGATTAGCAGGTTGATTCAAAAAGTGAAAGCCTTAATTAATTTGGGACCAAGCTGAATTTCACAACCATTTTTAAGTACTCCATCAAAATTTAGAGTTCCATTTTAACTCTTTACTGAGATGAAAGCAGAGAGCAACCAAAAATGACCAAAAGATAACTTAATTAAGCAAAGAGATGAGCCCAATATGTGATGGGATCAAATCCATCGAAAAATCTTAAACTATAATAGCATATAACAAAAGGATTGCTACCCATGCCACATCTTATTCCTGGTCATTTGAACTGAACAAAAGGATCAAAGCTGGCCAAAGCATTCTGGGCAGTGGAGGAGGCTCCGCTACCAGCCAAATCCCTATAGTACCCCCCTCCACCCATCGCAGCAGCAGCATCAAGCATCCCGGAAAAATGGCCCATTGGGTACCCAGACCCATAAGGTGGCGGCATCCCAATAGGGCCATGATGATTAATCTCCATCCCACGCTTAAGAAAAAGCAGTTGATCCCCATGCGAAGTGTTCCGCTCATTCTCCGCCTCACGGTACCGGTTGAGGTATACAGTGAGCGGCTCAATGTAGTCGTCGAAACCCAGCTTTCCCATCGCCCAAAGCACGTCCTCGGCGGTGACAGTCTTCCGCTGCTCCCTCTGGCACCGCTCGTTCGCCTCCCCGGTGATGAAGCTAATGTATTCCGACACGCACTCTTGGATTGTCTCCTTCGCGTCGTCGGAGATCTTTGCATGGGACGGTAGAATGCGGCGCATGATGCGTATCACGTTGGCTATGGGCATGTATTGGTCTTGCTCACGTACCATGCATGGCGGCGGCGGTGGCGGTGGCGGAGCTTGTTGATCGCCATTACAAGTAGTGTTGTTGTTTGAGTCATTAGGCAACACCATGGTCGAGGCTGAAATAAATAATATTATAATTAAAGGGAAGAATCGCATTCAAATCTCCAAAAAATTTATGTCCAGATCATTAGCAATCTAGACAGTAAATGTGAGTGAGCTTTTACGTGATATGACTATTCCAACAAGTAAACGAGCTGCCTGAGACATGTTTGGGCAAATGAGCCTCACAGAGGCTCTTTCACATTTTTTTGTCTAAATTGCTGTGAATTTCTATCCAGAAAGAGCTCGTAAAAATATGAAAACAAAATTATTGATACCTACACATGAACTATGAATCTTTTAACTCTTATTCCAAAAGTCTAAAATGTAAAATCTAATACATATGAATTATGAAATGAAATGACTCGAGATATAGAGAATCCAAATCCCTAAATTGCTAGGAAATAATCAATATTTTAATACTTCCTCCTAGTAAACGATACTTAATGCATGGAATCTTAACTTTAAAAAAGAGATAAATAAAGTTAGAGTTATATTTAAGATTAGTTGCCATCGTGTCATGCTAAATTATTATTTCTAGTAAATATATAAATTATAAGCTCGGGATGAATTTAATATTACTGCCGCTATAACATTAGCAAATCAAGAATGTCTTCATATTTTAATAGGATCTTTGGAATGGATAATATATATCTATTTTATAAATTATATATGAAATCATCTACACCTAATGATTTATATGAAATCAATGTTCGTATGTCTTTTAAAAAATTTAAATAATAAAAGATCATCTATACCGTTAGAAGCATCAATTTTAAGTCTTAACCATAACATAAATACCCTTTATTTCATTTAAAATAGCGTATAAATGATTCTTTTTATATATATATTTATCAGTAGTGGTTAACGGAAAAAGTTACTTAAAACACAGTATAGATGTAATAAATAAATTACTAAAAAGAAAGGAAAAAATCAAAGAAGGGAAGGGAATTGGGTTGTAGTATCAAGTACAGTGGGGCTAGCTAGCTAGGCGACAGCTGAGTTAAGAATGAGAGAGTTAAACAAAAAGGGTGGAGGGCATTTATGTAAGAGAAGCATCTTCCTCTGCTAAAACTTTGTCTGTTTCTCAAGCCAACCCAGAAACCAGACAAATTCCTAGCTAGTGGAACAACCCTTTTGCATGACCCACGTGCCACCATGACTCAGAAAAAGTGTTTTTACTGCTTTTCTTCAGATGTTCTTTGCTTGTAATTTGTAATATATATATATATATATATATATATAATCTGCTTGGTAATCTAGGCCACTCTTAAATGGCTCTCTCTCTCTCTCTCTCTCTCATTCAAAACCGTTTCCTCTCCTCAATGTTTCTCTTTTTTTCACATCTTTAATGAGACCAAAGTTTGAACTTTGAAACCTTGTGTGCACCATGTCTTTGTCTCCCATAAAAGTCAATACTACGTTTTGTGTTTTAGATGTTTTTGTTTTTAAGAAAATAAAAGAGATAGAGAAGAAAAAAGTGTTATCAAACTGATCATCAGTAAATGTAAGCAATGGTGAAAAAATCAATTAAGAATCGAGATTTTTTTATGCAAAAATGAGATCAGCAAAGCTTGAGAGAAAACTCAAATTATTTTTTCATCATATTGTTATGGGTTGAAAGAAATTAAGAACCAAATGGTTTTTCATTAATATTAATTTCTATTAATGTAATTCATGGGATGGACCCACCTGCAGGGTAGTCCTGCATGCATGCCACGTCAATGAAAATATTCAAAAGGAAAAATAGAACAAACAGAAAATGATTCTTCTCACACCATTGTTCAGCAACCATTCGAGCAAGCGTTATAGACTTATAGTCAATGGAAAAACAAGATCATCATGTGGTCAAAAGGTGGCCAATATGGATTACCCTTCCTCTTTCCTTTCCTTTTCCTCTTTTTCTATATATATATATATATATATATATAGCTTTTATTTCATGCAATAAGCAAGAAACAATGTTAAAATCTTGACCAAAGATTAAGCTAGCTAGCCCTGAGAAGCTGCATATATAGATCCTTTACAAACGGCAAAAGAATAAAAGGAAAAAAAAAATGGAGCCTTAAGGTGGAATAATATACATTTGCATGCAAAAACCAAGGTTGAATCTAACTAAAAATGCAAGAACATTCATATACTGCAAAAAAAAAAAAAAAAATCAGAGAAGCCCGTTAAACAAAATTTTTCAGATAAAATATATATCCTATCCATGCATGCAACATATACATAATGAAAAAAAAAAAAAAAAAAAAAAAAGAAGAAGAAGAGAAAGCATATTATTTGTATACTTTACCAGAGCTTGATTTTGCATGCCTGCGATAGCGATGGAACCCAACCCCACGTTCCATTAATGTTTCTTCTTCTGTGAAACAACTTCTGCTTCTTCTTCTTCCTTTTTTGTTGCTTGTTGGCAAAGCCTGTCTCTTGAATGGGCACTCCAATGGGGGGTTTTATAGAGTTGTGGTGGTGGAGTCCAAGTGGCGTACCGGCGTTTTCAACGAGGAACCCAGTATTGCCGGTTGTAACAGCCTCTGTGATTGGCCAAGAGGGTTGCCTTTACTGGGACCAACAGGTGGCTTGTCAATACCATGAGTTGTTGGTTTGAATAATAGGGTATTGGTGACTGATATTGCAATAATTCATCTTGGTTAATGGCACCTGTCTATCATCACCAATCTTTCATTAACACAAACCAATTAATTTTTGACACATTAGTAGAGAGACTATTTGGCTTAATTTTGTTGTTCGGATCGCTAACAATTTAGACAGTAAATGTGAGAGAGTCTTTATGGGGCTCACTTTTCTGAACAAGTTTCGAACAGTCCACCTACCTGTTTGGGCATGTGAGCCTATAAAAATTCTCTCACATTTATTATTCGAATTGTTGCTGGAAATTCTGATCCGGTTGAACCATGGTTATTCTTAAATGTGGTGAAGTGTGATTTCTTTGATTATCCTTATTTCTTCTTTTCTTTTTAGAATGCCAAGCAAAAATGATCTAGCAAGGGTGTTTCCGAGAATGAAAGAGCTAGCTTCTTTTCTTTTCTTCTTATTTCTTCTTTTCTTCTATAGCCTGATGAGACAAAAATGGTAATATAATTACTACTATTGGGAAGGAATGATACTTTATAATATTTCATGACTTCTCCTTGGTTCCCAAGTACTCGAGAATTAATATATATATTTATTTATTTATTTATCATTTTATCTTGAAGTGAACGGTTATTATTTCCATATCTATATAAACTTGTCATAAAATCATTAACTAAAATGGGAAGCTATTGATATCTCATGTATTTTTGAAACTTGATAAATTTTTAATTAGTTCACTTTGAAAAAAAATTATTGTAACATTTTCATATGTGTCGTGTTTTTTTTTAAGTACTTATTTTAGTTCTCTAACAGAATTTTTTTTTTTTTTTTCATCCGCATGCATGATAGTAATTCGTATGGATCTAATTTATAATGAGATCTATAATTCGTGTGAGAGAAAGAATATTGCTCAAAATATAAATAATTTATTGTTTTTCACAAGGATTAATGCCAATTTTTCCTTAGTAAAATATATATGTTCAATGGAGAATCATTGATTGATTTACTTGCCATGATTGTACATATTATGTCTTTAACACCTATTAATAAGTAATAGTAATGCATTTATGAATTGAGTTGGGACAACAACTTTACCATTTTTAACTTCAAGTTCTAAAATTTCAAATTTGCACCATAAGATTTGAAAAATCCCTTCTCCCCCTTGTGCGTTTCATTTGTTTTCCTTTTCTTCTTTTTTTTTTTTTTTTTTTTTGGCCCACTTTTTATTTATTTATTTTTTTGTTTAAGGACAGGCAGCACGATAAACTAAAGAGTAATGTTATAAACTATACTTTCATCTCACTTTTATCACACCCCAGTTGATGTAAAAGAAATTACTCCCATGGTCTATTAAACTTACATGTATAGTTAAAGCATATGATTCTTACATGCATTTTACAATTTGCATTGCCAACATATTGTATTTTTGTTACCATAATTTGAAGTTTTTGCATGGTCATAAGGGTAATAGAAGGATACACTTGTTAAAAACGCAGTTATGCCAGTTACCATTTATTTGATTACTACAAGGGAAACCAGTAGGAATGGTAGATACAGTGGGGTATCCTATTCAGAAACTAAGCCAATGGCCCTTGAAATTAAGCCCATTGTGATGTTTTGCTTATCACATATTGTCTTAATTTTTTTTTTTTTTACAAGTCTACACAAGAAGAGGATAGAAGATTTGAACTAACGACTTCCACTTCATGAGACATGGTTCCCAGCCGATTGAACTATTATTGGTAAAAATATAATAATCAAAATAAAACCATGGCTTAAGGAGGGTCAAGGTGTGCTCTTCATTACAGAAAAGATGTTGACGAAGCAACTTCCAGATTCTTGTGTGCTAATATTTGGTTATATGACAAATCATTCCCATTATAACATCAGTAATCAACAGTAACATGTTTTAATTGAAATCAGGATGGAGAGAGAGAGAGAGAGAGGGAAGATAATATGAGATGCTCACTATGGAACACTAAATGATCTCAAAAATCAAACTTACAAAAGTAAATTATGCTAACCCAGCAACCAATAATAACACTTCCCCTATCCATAGCTGGGGAGACTGAGTGCAGTATCTAACAAAATTCACCCAGTCCCTGCATTTTAGAGTCAAACTATAGTTTTTGTTAGTTTTAATGAATAACATATCTACAAACCCAAATCACAACCTTACATTCTCTAAGATCTAACTTTCCGCGTATGCCCTTTTGACCGCTTCCTAGATGTTCCGGTCCCATTTAAACTTTCTCTTCGCCTTTTAACATTGCCATTACTGAGAGAATCAGCTAAGGCTTTGGAGGTTTTACTGTGCTGAACAATGTTTGTTACGATTGCATAGACAGTAACCTCACTTTTCGGGGTCAAGATGGCCTTTCTCTCAATAACTGCACTCTGCCCGCAGCACAAATCTTGAATTGCCGTGTCTCGAAGCTTTTGAAGTACGGCTTCTTCTTCAAGATTAAAACAGTCAGTTGAAACCTGCAAAGTCATAAGGTACAAATTTGAGAACAAAATGAGTATTTTATTCAGTCCACCTAGAATATCTTGGTCAAATGTCAATCACCATATGGAAAATCATCTGCGATCTTAATGCATGTACATACAGAAATATGTAGGAACATGCCTTATGTATGTGTGTGCGGACATACACACACATACATATTTGCTTTCTCCTATATGATTACTCAGTTTTGAGAAACAAGCACAAACTAACAGTTGCCGAAAAAAGCAAGGCTGATGCGCATCTGGCGAACAGCATGGCATAGTTCAGAAGTTATTCAAAATAATTTACTTTATTTGTAGCATGCTTGAGAATCGTCAACTAGATGAATACAAAAGAGATATCTGTCTTGAAAATGTTATCTATATTTTCCTGCTAAAGGAAATGCTTTTTGTGGTCGAAAATATATATATATATATTTTTTTTTGATAAGTATAAAAAATATTATAGTTGAAAAGCCATAAAATGGCTTACAGTTTGCTGAAATATAAACAATTATCCAAACTGAAGGAAGTGCCTTGTAAACTACCATCAGCATCATGTAGCATTGATTTATCATGCAAGTTAAATCATGTACCACCGAGTGCATGTGTACAAAATTACCAACAAAAAATTAATATAAAAGATGACGAAATAAATAGAACAGATCTATCTTCTCACCTTAAAATCAATGGGGATATTAATTTCAGTAGACTGACAGCCACAACCATCACTGAAATTGAGTTTTAAACCCAATTCAAATGATTTCGTCTGCATGGTTCTCCTGACACATATCAATAACAACAACGTAAGAAGAAAAGGAAGCAGCAAGAAATTAAATAATGCGAGCCAACCCATCAGTGATAGCACATTTGCTAACCTATGTGATATCCCATTCTATTACTCCTATCTCCTCGGGCTGAATTCACAGAAATAAGAATCAACAATTGGAACCATTCACACTTTGTTCATAAAAGGCCAAGCAACTTGACTAAAATCCAAGTCACTGGCGAGGATCATGCATCAGTTACTGATCACATACAATAAGTTCCATGACGCCAAATTTTCTCATTTTGAAGAAATTCCATATTAGATACTGAAAGCTTATGGCAGCTTAAAAGCATATACGGTCCCCCATCTACCTCAAATTTTTGAATCCCTGGTGGGAACTATATACAGTAGAAAACATTATGACACTCAAAATTACCGGGTATAGATATAATAGCACTCATCTGCATTTTTTCTTTTTCTTTTTTATATTGGCAAAACCCAGCACAATTAAGTGCTACACAACATGGGATAGCATTGGAGACACCTTTTTAGCCGAAACGGTTGCACATGTAACATAGCTGCTTTATAATCCTGCTTGTCCAAGAAGGAAACCTGGATGCGATGCAGTAGAAAGGTTAACCCCAGTAGGAAGAAATGGCTACATAAGAACAAAATGACATGGTAATTAAAATATCTCATGTGACACAGGATATCATAACCACCCTATAGCTACCCTAGGGATACTACTTATAAAAGTGAGCCATTCTTGATATTTAGTCAATTTTTTGAAGCAAGGGTCATCGCCTTTTGATTTTACAGTTTATTACTAAAACAGATTTCTTGTTAATAATGACAAGCAATCGACTTTGCAGTAAGGTATTCAAACAAACTATAAGTATGGGCTTGTGGAGGTCATTGCAGCCTCCCTTTTGGAGTTAAAATATGGACTCCCACAGAAACTTACAAAAAGACTACGGATATTCTTGTTCAAGGGAAATGAGAAGCAGCATGAATTTCTAAACATAAAATCACCTCAACAGATTTGACGAATGGCAATGGAGCTCTGTGTCCATGTATACTTGCTATTTGGAGGGTCCAGTTCACATATTTTTTATCTGTAGTCCAAGAAGGCAAACTATATAAGAAAACTAGAAGACTAAATCCTCAAATAATTAGAAGTCAGTCCTGTAACTCCTTGCTTTTTGTGCTTCAAAAATAATGTCTAAGAACTAGAATTAGAGATAATATAAGGAAACACAACCATTTCTCACACACGGGGTTAATTGACAGAGAACAGGAATTCAATATATATATATTGCACAAGAAAAATGCTGCCACTATCCTTTAGCCCAGTCAGATTGAGTGAAGTTAACATACTAAAAATCCTGGTTCAAAGTCTTTAAATGAAGTTCTTATGTCTGTTGAAAGAAAACCCAATGAGAGAGAGACAGATTTCATCATGATGGGATATGCATTAGAAAATAAGCCACAAAACACACGCTCATAAAAGCCAGACACCCCAATGCCAAGGATTGGCTTCACCACCAAATCTAATAGCGAAGCCAAGGTCAAACTACTCATCCAGTAAAATATGCAGATTGTTAAGTTAAGCCCATCGCTGCCACTTAAATTTGTCATAGTCAGACACTAGCCTAAAAATGGGCCCATTAGAAGGATAACAGATCTGCTTCACATATGTAATACGCGTGTTCATGTCACTGAGTGTATCCTTAAGAATATCGATTACAAATCCAAATAAAGTTACCTATACTCAAGGCTTGAGTTAGAATGGCCTGGAAAAGATCAATCCTGACAAATGGTGGAATCTGCAGGTTAAGTAAGTCCATGACACCTGCAACAACCTGTTCTATTTCAAATAAATAAATTATACATAGCAGAAGGCCAAGTCAAGCCAGAATATATGCCTGATAATGAGAAATTAATATCTAAATACATTTAAATTGTTCGCATCCTGACCAACTTTAAATAAAATATACTTTTATTACCAAGACTGAAGGCTAAGACATACATCCTATATACAGACTTAAGCGGGCAAAAGAACCTCAGCTAGGTAAAAGAAATTTCAAACAATGCCACTTGATGCTATTTTCACTATTTCAGAGCGACAGGGGAGAAGCGAACAAGAAAAATGTCACTCAAAAGACATAAATTGCAATACCTTATCTACACGCCCATGGATCACTATACTTGCTTTCTTGTCCTTGGGAGTTTTCTGTAAATTTCAGGAAAGCACACTTTAGGCAACTAGAGTATAGATTCCTAAGCATATATGTAAACTGCCATCTCAAAGATATTGAACGGGCATGAAGGAAAAAGTAGAGAGAGTAACAATTCAATATTGCACCAGTTTCTTATATGTGCAAGCCTCAACCACTCATGAACATTCGAGCTTTTGTTGGAAGTAATTGAGCTTTTAATGCAATTTTTTCTTTGTCTGAGTAAGTAGTGAACACATTTGGAACAAAGAAGAAGTACCTGAAGATTCACAATTACAATCTTTCCCCCACCACGGAGTGATTTAAGAGGAAGGTTACATGCTGGAGTTATTTGCAAACTGCATGGAGAAATCATGCACACAATCGTAACAAACAAAAAAAAACATGAATTGAAGAAGATTCAGAACAGGAGCTCAATGGCTCTTCAATCAAGTTTACTGAGGATGTCAACAAAATAATTGATCATGGGGTCCAGTTTTAAGAATTTCTCATACAAGACAAGTTGAGAATGAAAAAGAGGATGTAGTACTGTCAAGTAAAGAACCGTGCTCTTACCTCGTCCCCAAACATAATACAACATCAGCCATCCTGCAGTGGTTCTCAGCAGGATCCATCTCCTTTGGGGGTAAGGCATCCTGTATGGAGAGAGAGACAGAGCGAGAGATTTCTCAGTGAAATGTGCTTTGAAGAAATTTAAAAAATTAGCCATTGGTACCATCCAATTTTCTTCCCTATTTTTTAGCCAGTAGATTGTTTTATATAGGTCAACACACAAAACCTCCCCCTGCATAAGAACCACAAAACAAATGCTATACAGACTTGTTGCAAGCATTGCGAGTATCTGGTGTCCAATTTTTTCTTCAAACTTAACTATAGAATGTTCTCTGAATGATCTAATTGTTTAACCAAAACATCTATCCATTGCTATACATGATATATACTATTGTCGCTTCATATAAAAATAATGAGTTCGATCTCTCTTTACATGATAATAACTTAACAACCAATGTGGCATGACAACAACTCCATTCAATAACTAAAATAGGACTAACACGTTCATCTTTCTCCTACCTTCAATATTATACAAACCTTTACATAAATTTAAAATGATGGGAAAAGAGCATTTAACATAGACTACTAATTATGCTTTATTGGCTTCAGGGTGGATAAAAAGATCTTCAGGAATGAAAGATGTCAATGGGACTTTGGCAACCTTTTTACTTTCATGTATCTCAAACTAGATTTCATAGCTTAGGTAAAAAATGGAGAATTCAAATATGAACTTTTACGCACGGTCTGAACTCAAGCTTTTATAATGTTTCAAAGAAATGGCACAATGTCAAAGCTCAGGAAAAATTTTATTTTCACAATTCCTCGTGACTGTCCAACAATAAGCTGTTACTCGTGAATTTCATAGATACCTAGTTAGGGAAACTACTCCATAGAGTAAGTACAAGAAGATAAGGCTTCCCTGCATAAAATCATGACAATTACAATCAAATGTTTGTTATTTGATATTAGGAGATTCAAGTTGAATTAAATTGGTCCATAATCCAGCTTCAGAAACAATATATTTTGTCTCAAACTAGTTTAAAAAGGTCATTCCATTGTCTACTAATATCAAAATTTGAGGTCACTGCTTCGTATTTGAATTAAATTTTACATTCCTATGAACCCTAAAAAGATCTATGTCTAACTTGCCTTTCCTAGCATTCAAAATATTTGCATTACAAACAAATCAATTAGTTTGAAAAGCCACAACCAAGCAACCCACTATACACCAATTATAATTTTTAACTTTGAACCTCAACTAAAATGAAACAAAGAAAATAAAGAATATAGTACCTCCCAGTCCAGAACTGTATCCTTAAGTTTTGCTCCACATTTTTCATCAGAACAATGTCTTGATGTCTCCTTCAAACCAATAGTTTCCACCTCAAAATCCCGCATGTACCTAGACAGGTGCAAATCATAATAAGAGCATCAAGAAGTGACTACTTTTTCAAACCAAATATCAACTAAGTAGAATACAATGAGCCCCAAATAAGTAAAGGAGAAACATTCAAAGAATGGTGACACAATGTAATTACGAAATCAGTTTCAACCAAAATATCTAGCCTTACTCGGCTCCACATGAAGGGCAAGCTTCCATAAAGGAGTTCCCATGCAACTCAGCAAGTTTCTCCCTTGGAATTCCAGACCGAAGATGGAGTCCATCAACATTCTAGCATTTAAATGTAATAATTATAGGAAATGATATCAGAAAAGTAAACCCATATGTTTTAATATAATGCTACGTAATGACTCATATGATGGAATGCAATGCTAAAAGACACAAGAAATGGATAAAGTATTTATGCCATTTGACATTATTTTGCACTTAGCATGATTGAAGAAAGAATTATGTATGCACCCAAGGTAAGCAAAAAAATCCATAATGTAAACATAGTCTCAGTAGTATGTCTGAGTTGTTAAAAATAGCAAAAACATATGAACACTCCTCGCAGCCCATTTCGGTCATGGGACAAAAAAAATATTCTCAGAAAGAACAATTAATAGCATGAAGTAATGGCTCGGGCGAGCATCAAAAGAAGGAAACAAATTTTAAGCAGAATGAAACTAGATTAAGCACTCATTAATCAAAGTTCGAGTTAAAGAATCTCCCAATGGGATAATATCAGTATATAGCTAAAAAATGAACTCATGTAACCATACCTGACTTATAAGAAACTTCAAAAGACCAGCCTTCTCTAGTTCAACCAAAGCCATATGGGTCAAGCTCGGCATTGCACGGTGAAATGGCAGTGATGCTTCAGGCAAGGCTTTGCCTTCACGCTGTAACAAATAATTCAGGATCAGAAGAACCACACAGGGATTTACCATGAGATAATTATTTTGGTGACTGCTAAAACCGACGATGGTAAGGTGCACATTGCATGACATAAGAAGCGACTACAACAAAGAATGGCAGCGACTGAGACAAATTAAAGGAACGTGTTCATCTTTTTTTCCAAACACATATATAATTCATTTGGACAGCTCATCAGCTAATAATTAACATTCTAACAATAAGAACAAATAAATCCCCACATGTGGATCATTAAGAACACAAAATTTTGTAACAGATCAGAAATTAATTGTTAAACACTTCACTGAGCTGTTTGTTAAATTGAAATAGCCCTTTCTAAGTTCAATTGAAGTGGTTTTGGCAGGGGAGGAAGGATTGTTAAACTAATGTGCTTTGCAAAAAGAAGAAGGGGCTCATTAAACTCCTGGGCTATATGAATTCACAATTTTCACCTGAAGTGTCCATATTCCCTTGGGACCTCGAAAATCAGGTATACCACAAGAAGTTGATATTCCCGCACCTGTAAACACCACTAGATGCTTACTCTGCAAGTAGAAACAAATGATTTTAAGACGCTGATCAATATAAAATCTCAAAACAAGGATTTATCTATCATCAATGAGATAAGTGAGGTGTTGCAAGTTCAAACCTTTTTTATCATCATGGCAAGTCGTTCAATCTGCCAAGAGGGGGAAAAAACCCAGTCAAGATTAGCATAACTAGAAAACACATGAAGAATTCAGAAGTTTTATTTCAATAAACACAGGAAGAAAACCTTGAGAGGGCCAAAAACACAAAAGTGAAGAAATTTGCAATAAGGTTAATTGAATTAGCATCTAGAAAGCATAATATCTTCTTCTTGGCATGAATAGTAATATTTTGGGAAGGATTTCCTACTGGGATGAATATAAATCATAATAGATCCACCAACAGCTGCATCACTATTAAAACTGAAGGAGAAAGAACAAAAGATACTCCCACCTTCCAAGAGTCCTCGGGGTTTTTGGTAGCCAAGAAGATGATGTAAAATGGGGAGAACAGGTATTAGAATCCTAGGTTTACAACTATATCTGGAGTCGTCAAAAAACAAAAAAGCATACTTCTCTCAATACATTGCCCAAAAAAACAGTTCACACCAGATGTTTTCTTCTCTTAAATCCAACTGCATTCTGTTGGGGAGGATCATTAAACCTTTTTACTCATCCCACCTGTCTAAATCCATAATTCTATTGCATCATTTTTCACTTTATTAACAAGAAAGTCATCTTTCTATTACATACTCGATGATTAATCACTACTACCCTCCTGTTATCTTCATGATTGATATACCTAGAGTACATACACCAAAGGAGCGCATAATTGTTCAACTATCTACAAAATTCAATTATAAATGCCACAATCCTAGGCATGTATTTCTTAAACATCCAAAGTCCTACAGAACGGTTCATTCCATCAGAATCCTTCAACTATCGCAGAGGATTTTTTTTTTTTTTACTTCTCAAAAAACTGGCATCCCAGAAAAAATAACGCGACCCTTGCAATTTCCCATGAGAAGCATGTTGGTGATCAAGAATGTCACACAAGTAAACTACAATTGCTACCTAACCATCATATCTATTGTCGCTAAACCAGAAATGGGTGCACAAATTTCAGCTTAATCACCACCAAATCAAGTGAAATCCAATTCTAGTAGATATGAATGTAAAAACCCAGATATGAGATCTCATAAAACCAGCCAGAATAGCACACATAACAAAGCCCCACAGCAAGCTATTGCAGAAGCACAAAAAAGAACCATACTTTCGCCAAGTTTAAGCACAGAAGACTAAGTTACATTCAGGGGTATCACAGTGCCACAAGATCATTAAAGTTACCAAGCCACAACGACAAAGAACATGCAAAGTAAAAGCACAAAAGATGACCCAAAAGAGCAAGAATGTGAATGGCAAAGAGAAAAGAAAAAACCCCCCCACTTTTTCTTGCAAAACGTGAGGTGGGTCGAAATGCTCCGTCATTCCAACGTTGCCCACATCTTCTATGAACGAAAGCTTCTCTGCGTACCCCAGAGACATGGTCACTGACTCAAAACTCTGCTCCTTTCTACACCACCTTCTCTCTTCCCCCTCGACAAAGTTGATCAAAATAAAGGTGGGAGAGTGAGGCCTTTTATTTTCCTCCCTCTACTGCTCACAGGAGCGTCTCTATTTTTTTTTTTTTTTGGCTTCTTTTAAGGAGACCCCAACATCCAAAACATGCACTGGCCTCCCCTGCATATCAGGAAAGAATTTCATTCATTCACATTTGCAAGATTACCACAGTGCCCATGATATTTAATTTGGGTTTTTTTTTTTTTTTTTTTTTTTTTTAAGAAAAAATTTGTATTCATAATTAATTATAGAATTATATGGATAAATTCTAGTCAATTACTAAGTCAGTCAGAGAGTATACTTGCCAATTAAGAAAAACAAAAAAAAACAAAAAAGGAGGGAGAGAAGATTCTAAAAGACAATTTAGTTCCTCTACTTTTTTTTATTTTTTATTTTCTTTTATTGGCAATTATGTAATATTTACGACTTTTTATGTGTGCCCATAATATGACTCAATGGCCTGTGTGGAAACTTGTCCCCTTTTCTTTAAGCAAACGATTCATTAGGAAAATGAAGGGATTCACAAGTTATCTATCAATCCGTGTGATAGTTTCCAGGATGGGATGAAATGGGTACGGATCTGAACAATCAATTGATTGGATGCTAAATCCTAAATTGAGAGAATTTGTAGAAAAAGAAAGGTCAAGCATCAATTGTCTTGTCAGGTTTAATAGGATTACTATTATGATGAAGTCGGTATTTATTTAAAAATAAAATGAGCTAAAAAAAAATTGAAAAATAAGAGTATTGGATAAGAATTATGTGATACCTCTCCCTTTTCTTATGTTATGTTTACCCGCATTTTGTCGGTTATAAAGGAGTTCATGAGATAACTGATTTGATTATGTGAATCCCTCTATATTATGCATATGTTCATTAGCTCCCAAGAATAAAAGGGCATTACCAGGTAAAAATGGCTTAGATATTGTAAATGGGGCCTCTCTTTATCATTCGTGTGCCCGTCTCTCTTGGCATGGTTGGGTTCAGTTGATTTACGGGGCTTATAGAAAGTGAGCTGACTTGGGCCAGCCAAATGGGCCTATTTCTAGGGGGGTTCACTCTTGGGTATACCATGGCCCATTATAAAATGAGATGTGATCCATTGAATCATATTAACGCCATTGTGTTGATGATATTGTGTAGCTTTTTCTTGATTTTCTTTTCCATGCGTTTCTTCTACGCTCCTGCTTTTAACATTCTACTCTTCATTGATTTTATTCTCTTTATAACTTTTAGGGGAAACTTCAGAAAATCTCGCTGAACTTTCAGTCAATTTGAAAAACTCCCCTCTAAATTTTCAAAACTCTCATTTAGGCCTCCTGAACTTTGGTTTTCTTTCACTTTTGACCTTTTTAACATTAAATTACGTCGTTTTGGATGTTTTATACCCATTTTACCCTTCCCCAAAACTACGTCGTTTTGTGTCCTAAAATTACAACACCTACCCAGCCCAAAACGACAACGTTTTAGGCATTAATTTTTATTTTTTTAAAAAAGGAAAAAAAAACCCGGGGTGGCTAACCCACCCCCTGGCTGGTCTGGGGGTGGCCGGACCACCC
>NC_081543.1:38701191-38721636 GCF_901000735.1 Corylus avellana | reverse complement strand
AATTTTTTAATTTTGCTTTTAAAAATAAAAATAAAAGAAATTAATGCCTAAAACGATGTCGTTTTGGGCTAGGTAGGTGTTGTAGTTTTAGGACACAAAACGACGTAGTTTTAGGGAAGGGCAAAATGAGTATAAAAAGTCAAATTATTTGACTTTAACGTTAAAAAGGTCCAAAGTGAGAGAAAACCAAAATTCAGAGGGCCTAAGTGAGAGTTTTGAAAATTTATGGGGGGTTTATCAAAATGACTGGAAGTTCAGGGGGGCTTTCTGAAGTTTCCCTAAGTTTTATATAGGTTTTCTGTGGTAAAACACATTGCTTATATGATTCTTTTTCATGTTTGGCAGTTGTGGTGAATGGTTTGGCTTGTAAGGATCCCAACCTGGTTGAAAGCCCATGACTTCCTCTTCACTGGACTTGAGATAGCAGGCAACACATCAAACCCATATGGATCTACAAAGGCAATTTTTTTTTTTTCTTTTCTTTTTCTTCAATAATAATGGAAACAAGGGTTACAAGGAATCAAACAAACAAGCGGAACAAGCAAAGGCAATACTTGGAAGGAACCAAACAATAGGCAAAGAAACCATAAAGGATTCGGGCCGTTCCAAGTGCTGTACGAGACGGTAACAAAGATCTACAAAGACCGCTGTCATTGCAGCCTTGTGCAGTCGAAACCCTAGTGGCATCACTGCCATCACAATTGCAAATGCCCCCAGTCAACACCGTTACAATAGCACTAGACCATCGACCTTTGGCATCATTCTAATGGGTCGACTAGTGTTAGATTGATATACTGTTCATCATCTCTTATCTCCAAATAATTGCATTTTTATTACTTATATGGCTTTTGGAGTCTCAAAAACTCCAAAAAAAAAAAAAAAAACTCTTTATTTCCCATGTTTAACACTGTTTAAGGCTTAAAATATGCATGTTTTGGGGGTGGATCCACCACCCCAAACATGCTTGGGGTGGCACTTCCACCCCTTAGTTTGTTTTTTTTTTTCTTCTTTTTTAAAGTTTGAGTTTAAGTTCCTTTTTTTTTAAAAAAAAAAAAAAAAGTATTTAGCTTTTAATTTTCATCTTTCTATGTCTAAAAAACACATATTCTATATGATTTAACAATCTTAACTAACAAATGGATCTTTTACCAAAACATAGTATGGCACCGTTTGGCAACCTGTTCCCCTCTCCTCGACATTGTTCACGCTTTATTTTTCAAAGAAATTAAAAATGTTTTCACTTTTCATATCATATCATTCATTTTTTATTATTATTAAAAAAAATTTTAAAAATCACTACAAAACAAAATGTTTTCAATTTTCAATACAAAAAATTCAAAATTTTATATATTACGTTAATCCTTGTTAGCTACAGTAATAAAGACAAAAGGGTCCTTTAGGTGGTGTTTGGCAACCGGGTGGAGAGTGGCTAGATACTGTACATTCTCAGTAAGGGTGCTTTGTAAACGTAACCCATCAGCAACCCATTTATGAAATTACCCTTTTAGCCTTCGTTTTCTTTTTTGTTTTTTAACTCACGGCTTTGCCCTCAATCTTCTCATAGTTTCAAGTTGTCTTCTCCATCATAGTTTCGAGTTGTCTTCTCCCCTTTAAGCTCTCGGTTCTGTTCTCCCTGATCTTTCTTTCCGTGTTGGGATTGCCATAAAGTTCTCTGCAGTTACTGGATCTCAGACCGTGGGCTAATTCGCAAGCTTCGTCACTGTAAGTATAAACAAAAATTACAAAATCCAACACTTTGCGCTACTACTGGGTTTGTTTGTTTGCCGAGAAAACGTAGGAATTTTTTGAAAGAAAATGCGTTACCCCATTTTCTGCCTTTCAGTTATAATTTCTTAACGACTCTAATAATTTCCCATGAAAGAATAAATTCTCACTTTTTTTTCTCACTCGCTCACACACTTTCCCGAATTCTCGCCCATAATTTGTTTTCCCAGTTGGCAGGTTCGCTATCCAATTACCCATAGAATCTCTCGCATTAGATTGGAGAAGGAAAGGAAAGGAAAAGCAAGGAATGGGCAAAACGGCGACGAGCAGAGACTAGAGCCAGATCTATGAGATCTACGACGTGGAGTAGTGGCAGACCCTGGTGTTCCTCCTCCTACTCCATGCCCTCCTTTTCGGCGTCCTCTCCGTACTCTACCTCCTCTACTTCGACTCCATCTGCTCCTTCTTCGAGTCCATTCTCTCCGTCACCATCTCCCTCCCTGGAGGCGCCGCCCGATTAACCGCCCGATTCACAGGCTCCGTCACCGCCCTCTCTGCCGTATGCCTCTTATTCGCTGCCGCCAACTTCTTCTACTCCCTCGTGCCCCTCCACCACGCCATGGCCCTCCGCATGCTCTCCTTCGTTGACGACTGTGGACGGGACAAAAAAACAACAAATTAACAAGAGAGAAGAAATTGGAAAGAGGGTAAAATCGTCAATTTGCATTGAGAAAAAAGTTGAAAATTCAAATTTTCTGGGATGGTCAGATGCATAAACAGTATCTAGGCATCTGACCCGGTTGCCAAACAAAGCCTTAATAGGAACCAGATGATATTAGTGGGAATGTATAGGAGCTGTGTGACTTTGAATATCCATAGAATTCAAATATTACTCAACAGTTATTCAAAGGTGATGATAGTTGTGAACATATGGCTTAAGACCTTAGCGTTTCGTGCTTCCCGGTGGCAAGCATAATGGGGTTCAATCAAATTCCTTTCCTGGTCCCATCTGCGACGACTTTTTTGATTTTCTGGCCTACAACTTTTACAATGCACTTGGACCCTAACTCCACATTTGTGAAATCAAATCCCACCCCATCATGGGCTGCCAACCATTTGGGTGTGGGCTACCAACCATTTTGGTTTGGACTAGGCAATTGAATCGAGTCGTTTTATGTTCAAGATTTTATTTTATTGTATTTAATGGTGTACAATATATTATATTATTTTAGATCTAGATCTACATTTAGTTTTTCATACTCAAATCTATTCCTCTTCGTCAGATCTACTAAATGAGCGTGCCTTCTCGGAGATGTCTACAGTGTCATGCTCCTCCGCTGCTGCTAATGGTGGGGTTTTTGTTTTTTTTTTTTAGCTTTGATTTTATTTTTGTTCTTTTGTCTTGGTCTTTGCGTTGAAAAAGTGTGTTTTTTTTTTCCTGACCTTTGGGTTGAGGATCAGTTGATTGATGTGAGAGATTATCTCTCACGTCCGAAAAATAAAGTTTTGGAACTTTGGGCTACTTATATCTTATTTTTAGAGCCTATTTGGGATTGCGTTTAAGAAATATAACTTTTAAGTCAAAAAGAGCTTTTGGGCAAAAGTTTCATTTTTAAGCTTTTGCTAAAAGTGCGTTTTGACCATTTTTGGGCTTTTTGGACCCTTAAAAGCTCTTTTAATTTTTTTACCAAACGAGTACTTTTTTCTTCAAACGGGCTTTTTGAGTCTTAAAAGCACTTTTAAGCCCTTCAAACGCAATTCCAAACAGACTCTTAGTCTGTCCGAATCAGATCTGTTTCATAACTGAAGTTGTATATAGGTTAGCGGAAGCTGATGTCATAGATAATATTTGATTGTAAGAATTTTCTAATTGTAGCTATGACTTTGTAATTTCATAATCTGTTGGCTATGTTATATATATAGCTTTGTGATGTAAGAGTTGTTATACTATTGATCTTCTATTAATGAAATCTTAAAGATTATTGTTTAAAAAAAAAAGATATTACATTATTTTAAATTTTTAAATGACGTGATTAATATTGTATTTTGTTACATCTAACGATATGATGCCACATGACAACTTATTCATAATGTGATATTATGCACACAGTTAGATACAACAAAATAAAATATTGATTATGAAATGGGTATTCTCTATTTTTATTTGAAATGGAAAGAATAAATTCCACTTTTTTTTTTAATGTCTTTGTTGTTTGTTGTCTTTCTCCTTCAATATTCTATTAAAGAAGAACAATCTCTTTTTAGAGCAAAGGTATCTAATAGTAAGAGTATTTACTTGTATTTTTTTATCTTGTATCAATCGAACAATGACTCCTAGATAAAAATAGAGAATTAAGATTGAAAAATGTTAATTTTGATTAAAAGCCCATTTAAAATCATCTTAGTGTGCTTAAAAAAGTATTTTTAGTACATAAAAAAATTGTGTCAAACAACAAGTTGTTAAAAAATTCAGAATATTTTTTTTTGTTACTCTAAAAAAAAGAAAAACTTATGAAAAAAACTTAAAAATAAAGCTTTTTTTTTTTACTTTAAAAGCTCTATTTTTCAATCACATTCCAAACATGCTAAACCTTTTAAATCTTCTATCAATAAACAAAAATAAAAACAAAGAACAGTATTCAAAACACATTATTATTTATTAGGGTTTATCAAATGAGTAATTATTCGGGAAAAGAAATAAGCTTCACTAAACTACAAAGAACACCGATTATGACTGAAAATTCAGAAATTCAAACTTCATGGACTTGACTGGATAATAAATCATAATTAATCATTATTCAAACTATCAACAGTAGTAGTACTAGAACTAGAAGCTCAAAGACTCCTCACAATTCACAAACAAACAAACGGTCAAGATTCTCCTCATCACAACGTGACCAATACGCCTGAAAAGTCCGCCGTTTAATTGTAGTTACAAAGGGAGTTGCCAGTCACTCCAACATTTATTATTGGGGTACACCAAGGTGATAGTGGAGTTAGGACCGTGATATAGAGCACGCTAGCACGCCAATAAAAAAAGTTTACACTGGTGTGCGTGGCACGCCAGCGTGCTGTTTTACTTCACCCGTGGAGTTAAAGCAACATGAATAAGGTTCAATTCCTCATTTCTTTTCTTTCTAGTGGTTTACATGTTCGAATTCGCTTACAATAATAATCTGCGAACTAAATGCTACTAAGAAGGAATTTTATCAACTTATACTTTGATGGGGTTGTGGTGATGAACTCGTCTTTCAAAACAGTAGTTATGGCTTAAACTGGGAACCTTGATGATCACGCCCAAAGATAAAAATTATACTGGTCGCCCATTCCTACCTTTTTAATTAGAAAAAAAAAAAAAAAATCACGAAATCTCATAACTACCCTCCAAAACTTGAGTGGGTCGAATTTGTGTCATACTCAATATTTAATTCCATCTATTTACTTAAAAGTGAATTGTATCTAGACTCATAATTAAAGAAAAAATGTTTACCACTCTCAAATACATACTTTTAAGCATAATATTAAAAATTTGAATATATTATTATTAAAATTTTGATATGATAATAATTTTTATTATTACATTAAAAATATAAACTCGATAATGTAGGTAACATTTTCATAATTAAATAGATCGGACCCCTAACTATAACTTATTTAATAGATATGTCAAATTTGTAAGTAATGTATAAATGTGACAGCCCGATCCCACACATTTGCATGCTCAAGGCTTTATGCGCACAACTGTTGATGTTGAGGTTGCCCTTAATGCATTTAAAGAAATGAGAAAATTACAGTTTACCCCCCCAAAGTTGTCAGCGATTTGCAATTCCGCCTCCAAAGTTTTAATTTTTGCAATCCACCCCCTTAAAGTTTTAATTTTTTTCAATTCAACTATTCCGTCAGTCAAAACCGCTTTGACTGACGGAACAGTGATCACGTGTAAGTCACGTGACCACTGTTGGTTGTTTTTTTTCCCAAAATGCCCCCATCCCTACCTCCTCTTCTCCACCTACCTCGTCTTCTCCATGCCAAACCGATCGATCTGCTATTGGTCAACAAGAAACGAGAATGAGTGAGAAGGGCCTTGCAGGAAGAGGCAAAGCAAGTCTTGGGAAGAAGGCGTTTTTGTTTCTATGTTCCCCTGTTCATTTGAACGAATGATTCTTGGATTCTCTGGCAAAGGTCATTCTCCGGCAACGATAGAGAAGATTGATCCCTCTCCGACAACGACAAAGAAGATTAATTTATCGGAATTGATGGTTGATTTATGTTAATAGATGTTAGAATCATATGTTTGATCATTCACATTGTACTGGGTTGTGATAAATTTGAGATTTTTTTTGAATTACGGTTGGTTGTTTATGCATGAAATGTAAGGACTTCGGTTCTTGGATTTAATTGTTTCAATTTGGTAGTTCCATTGTCGTTTCCAAGGTGTTTTGGGATTGAATCTGGCCAAAATCCCAACATTTTGTGAGATTTGGGCCATTTGGCCAAGGAAAGATCAATCTTCTTCCTTTTGGAGGCAACGGCGAGGGAGAGGGGCAACAACACTGTGGAGGCAACCCATGACATAAATTATTAAGAAACCAGATGGGTATGCTTCAAATCTTAAGAAAAACAATACCTGATGGAAAAGCAGATAGATTCCGAAAATATTGGACAAATTTGTGAAGGAAATGATACACTAACAAAATTTGAAGACAATAGCAACGAAAGTGGCGCAGAGATTGAGAGAATCTACCGTTGAATCTCTAAAGAGCTTGCAGCACACCAGAACATGGAGGGAGAAGAATGGGAGATTTGTAATGGAAGAGATTCGGAGGTGGTTGACAGCAGAACGTGGAAAATAATATTCGAGGGGCATTTTCGGTACTAAAACGCCTTAAGTGATCACGTGCGTCGCACGTGATCACTGTTCCGTCAGTCAAAGCGGTTTTGACTGATGGAATGGTTGAATTGAAAAAAATTGAAACTTTAAGGGGGTGGATTGTAAAAATTGAAACTTTGGAGGCGGAATTGCAAATCGCTGACAACTTTGGGGGGTAAACTGTAATTTTCCCTAAAGAAATTGAATATGGGGGTCGGTCTCAAATTTGGCTATATGAAATTACGCTGTTGTCCTCACACATCATTCCGAATGATAAGGATAATATTGGTAAATAACGCCATCTACCTTCGTGATCTACTCTTCCTCGCACGCACTTACTAATGGTGGTCTATTCCCTCTGTTCCGTCAACGCCATCCACGTGGGCAAAATCAGAAGGCGGCAGAAGGAGCGGGACCCACATGGCGCCTTGGAGAGATCCCATTGGTGGTCAAAAAATAAGTGGATCTACGTCACCGCGCACCCGTCGCAGAGTACCTTTCCCCGCTTCCCTCCACCCACCATTTTCGTCCTTATAAATAGCCCGATGGCACAGCGCTCTGTGCTTCACTGTAAACAAACACTGAGCCAGTCGTTTTTCACACAGAAAACGAAGGCTGGCTCTGGATTGCTCTGCTTCAGAACCCTAATTTCTCTGATTTCCTCTCGGAACTAAGCCTTTCAGGTGGCGAGTTTTTAAAATAGAGAATGTTACTCTGATTTTTTTTATTTTTTATTTTTTTGTGATTTTTTCTTCCGTAATTTATGAGAATTTAAGCTTCTTTGATTGTGATTTAGGTTTTAGCACTTTATCGGAATCTATCAATTATTTTCGTTTGCTATTTAGTCACTAGCTGTGATGAGGGAAATAACAACCACAATAACATCTTTATTATTGTTGTTTTCCTGGTTTCACATATGATGGAATCTCACATCGAGTATAATTTATAAACAATAAGAGTAGATGGTTAATGAATGTTAGGTGTTCTCCTGGTATTCTTCGGGTCCTAGGTAGATATTATTTTTTTAACAAGTGAAAAAGAAAGTACCCTTATTTCTTCAACTTGATTTTTAGAAAATAATATCTACTTAGAACCAGGAAAACACCTAACATTTTTCTTAATATAGCATTATTCTTGGACTAAGCTGGTGTGCCTTGGGTATGTATATCTCCAATAAATTATGCTTTTTTTTTTTTTGTTTCAGGTTGTTCTATTTTATTTGGGACTTTGTTTGTGGATTGGAACCATGTTGGTTCTGGACCAAGTGTTGGAAAATGGGACTGAGCATGCTGAACTGCTTCCAGCGACCAATGATAACCATGGAGGAGTCATTGTGGACATGGAGGAGGCCATGGACTCTGAGGTCTTTGTTACTTCTCTCAGAGCTTCAATCTCTAGGTGGAGGCAACAGGTTGTCATTCTTATTCGACGTTGCATTACTTGATAAATGGTCTGAAAGTTTGTTCAATTGCTTGTTTGACTGTAAATTTGCTTATCTGATTTTATGATAACTTATAACTGGTATACGTTTGTTAGTCATTAGTTTACTTCTTGCATGTCGGTAAACCCAGGCTATCTAAATTATCTCAATTTTTGGGTGGCATTTGTTTCCCCTGTATATCTCATTTGCATAATAGGTCCTATGCTTTATTCAAAACAAGTCCAATGGTTTTAAACTTTTAAGTGGATTTTGACACCAAAAAAAAAAAAAAAATGATCTAATAGGATGAAGTGGCTCAAGTTTTAAAATAATGGTTAGTTTATGATCTTCACTATAGCATGCTTTTTACCTTTTCTTTTTCCCCTTTTACCGAGTAGGTTGTCAGCTACACAGACTCTTATCTGTTGATGAAAATAAAGGCTTTTTTCGTTGTCAGCTCCGATTAATTTTTAAATCTACTTCACAGGGCAAGAAGGGCATCTGGATTAAGCTGCCCATTGGGCTTGTAAATCTGATTGAACCTGCAGTTGGGGTAATTATTTTCTGCTTTGTGGTGACAACAAGTAGTTGCAAGAAGTGGGTGTCAAATTGCCCTATAACCATAAGCACCTCAGTGCGTGTACCTTTAAGTGAACTGACCGTGTTGGATCTGCTACGTAATGAGATGTGTAACATATTAGAAAGATTCAAAGGAAGAAAACTTCATATTTTATTTTTCATGTTTTAACTCTCTTTTCTTTTTTTCTAATTGAGGTTTTGGTGTTGCGTGAGCTAGTTATCTAATTGAGGTCTAGAAGCACCAACATGATTGAGTAAAGGTTCTGGGACACTAAAGAAGAGTCCTGTTGACACTTGTTTTGACTCTGAAAAAATAAATTTGAACATAGAACTTTGTCTCTGTTTCTTTTTTTAATATCTAGGTAGTTCATCAAACATATACTTCAAATTTGATGATCAGTTTTTATCTCATGCGTTGTTGATTGATGCATCTGTTCTGTTGAATATTGATTTCCCTGTGTGCATCTATTATAATGGTGGCAGGAGGGGTTTTGGTACCACCATGCCGAGCCAAATTACCTGATGCTGGTTTGCTGGATTTCTGAAACCACTAGTACTATTCCTGCAAATGCTTCACACCGTGTCAGTATTGGTGCTATTGTTTTGAATGATAAAAGAGAGGTAGGTACTTCCTCTGTATTTACTAATATTATCCTAATCGTTGTGGATAAACATACAGTATCTCATAGAAAATGTCCTCCCTGGGGCATTTAAACATTGGTCACTGTCAAGAGATTGAAATTTTGAGCACTGGTTCTGACATTCACAAGGAAATTCAAAAACTTTTTGTGATACCGAGTTCTTTTCGTTGCTGGAAAAGATAAATAGCATGACTCTAAAAAATGGGGCTTTAAGGTTTTCTGTCTAATGGAAATAATTTACGTGGTATCTATCAGCAATGCGGTTATCTAATGGTGTCAAGCAATCTAACAAGATCTTTAATATCCATATACAGCAGCTTAGTGTAGCTTGCTCTCACTTTGTTGATATGATGTTTTAGAAACTTGGACACTTCTTTGTCTTTTTTTATTTTTTTGACATTCTCTTTTCTCTTGATTATCGGTTTAACCCAACAAAGCATCCTCCTTCTCAAAGTCAGCTTTTGTTTATAAGTAGTTCTGTCAGTCTTTGTTTTTAATTGAGATTTGTCAACCCTTTTTTCCTCTATTGCTGATTTTGATTCTCTCTCTCTCCCCCGCACCCCCTCTTTGCTAGGTGCTTGTAGTTCAGGAAAAGAGTGGTAGGTTCCAAGGAACAGGTGTGTGGAAAATCCCTACTGGGACTGTTGATGAGGTATGTACTTAACCAAGATTCTTTTCCTTTATTTGAAAACTAAATGTATTTTGTTATCAATCATTAAAGGAGCTCTTCAATCTACAGGGTGAGAATATTTTTATGGCAGCCAAAAGAGAAGTAGAAGAAGAAACAGGAGTAAGTGTTGAATATATATCAATAAATGTTGTTAGTACCTTCTAAATTATGTGCTGGTATGATAGTCTTCTTAAACAGACTGGTTTTTACTGCTTCAGATTGAAACGGAATTTCTGGAGATACTGGCATTCAGGTATAAAGGTTTTATTCTCCCAAATATGTCTTTGAACTAAACATGTATTTAATATTAGCGGCTATAGAATGTGATATATTGCATATGAAAGTAAAATCCAAGGGTGATTTTAATGCTGTAATATATCTATCTCAAATCCATTAGTGATTTCAAAAGCCGCATCCATTTTGGGGGAATAGAAGGGGACAAAAGTCCTACTTATAAAATTTTATGGAAGTACAACTGAAATCAACAAGCTGGCATTGATGGTTTAGACGGCATTCAGCTCAATCTTGCTATGTCTTTCGACAAATATCTACGCTAATGAACCTAAAACTTTGTGGCCTATCTGAAGTAGTTACAAATTTTTCTGAAGTATCCTCATGCATTCGTGTCCCTTTCTTTTTTATCTTTCAGGCAATCACACAAGATGTTCTTTGAAAAGTCAGATCTATTTTTCATTTGCATGATGCGTCCTCTATCCTTTGACATTCAGACGCAAGAACTCGAGATTGAGGCAGCCCAGGTAATTCTTGGTTGACAATGTAAATGAATGATTTTTTTGCTAACAAGCTTGTCCCAGCAACAAACTTGGTGCCCATATGGTTTCAAAGTATTGTCTTTGACAAAGGAGAACTAATAATGCCGGAAAAAAAATTAACATGAGAAACACTTGAGCTCAAAGCAGGGAGAAATTTCACTCCTTTGTTCCACACACGCACAGTACATGTAGGTGTCAATGCCTTGCATTTAAAGGAAACTTTCCCCAAGAAGATCCTTAGGCAATATCAAATTGAAAACCTAAATAGCCAATAAGTTCAAGAAAGAATTCCAAAGTAATTCTTCCGGGTGACAAGAACA
The DNA here is from genome assembly GCF_901000735.1 of Corylus avellana. Lineage (NCBI taxonomy): Eukaryota > Viridiplantae > Streptophyta > Magnoliopsida > Fagales > Betulaceae > Corylus > Corylus avellana. The sequence goes on along the minus strand of NC_081543.1, from coordinate 38,710,638 downwards.
ATGGTTGGTTATTTCTGCTAGTCTATGTTTATTTAGGATACTAGAATATGGTTACAAAATGAAAATACCAAAGAAATGGAAAAACGATCATAAATGGCTTGGTTCCTTTCCTCCTCTGTTTTGGGCTGCCAAAATAGAGCTTATTTTTATGCATGAAATATGACTTAACATTCCTGCCCATGGTTGCCAAAACAGGGCTTAACACAGGTGAGCTCTAGATGAATACTTTGAGTTTGGTGTCAGCTATTTACTTCATTTTTTTTTTTTATTTTAAAAAAAAAAAGACCATGCTGAGATCAGCCACTTGGAACCCCCTATACTCATGCTGCAAGCCATTAATGCTTTTTGTTTTGATAATTTGAATGAGCCTGCTCTCACAATGCATGCCATAACTGACTGATACATATTTTTTGGCATGGTCAACATTTTTTTCTCCTTAGTGGATGCCGTTTGAGGAATATGCAGCTCAACCTTTTGCCCAGCAGCACGAGCTTTTCAAGTACATTACTGACATATGCTTGGCAAAGGTACAGGGTGACTACACTGGATTATCACAGATACCTGTAACTTCATTTTTCAATGACAAATTGAGCTGTCTATATTTGAACAGCCGGGATCTGAACAACTACCTAGCTTCTTCTGATCAGGCCTAGATGAGAATAGAATTGATATTTGTTGTATCAATTCCCTATTACCCATATTATTTGATTATTCTGATCAATAAAATGCTCCTCTTTGCTCTATTATCAGATTCAGAGTGCATTTGGTTTTTCTGTTTTCGTGTTCTTCTAATTTTCTACCTCCATCACATAAATCAGGAACGTTTATTATTAGCACATGAGAGTTTGCACTGCAGGGTGATGTAAGGCTCTTAAAAAGAAATTATTTAAATCTTTTCCATTAGTTTAAACATTGTTTTTATCATTCACCTCTTATTTTAATTAAATATTACGCATATTAGGCCCTCTTATTATTAATGCATGGATCAAATCTTTCTTATTAGTTTAAATTTTTAAAATAAGTATAATTCAATAATTTAAAGAAAAAATGAAAATGAGGAAAGAAATGAGCATTGAGTAATGCTACATACTACATATCAATCCCATTGTGCATTATTACATCAACCCAATGAGACGGGAGTGATCAAGTACATATTGAGCATTATTACATCAACTCAATGAGACGAGAGTGGTCGAATGAGATGGAGGTGTAGCATGAAACATTACTCAAAAGAAATTATGTCGTTTGTATGTAGTTATATGCAACTTGTACATCATTATGACAGATGGTATGCCATGCGGCATCAAATCCGGAATGCAGAAGAGAAAGGTGGAAGGTCCAAAACAAAACAGGGCACTGGGGGTTATAAATCTGAACAAGGGTATTGTTGAGTCATCTGAAAACCTTTATAGCTCTTAAGGTGCAGCCTCTCTAGTTCTCCCTTTATATTTTCTTCTGTAAAAATTGACTTTCTAGAGGGAAAGAAGAAGAAGAAGAAGTATGGTTTTAGCAAAAGTCTTGTTTCTTATAGCAATATGGCTGTCTCTGCTCAACCATGGTTGTTCAGAGTCGGGGGATGTTTCTAAGGATGTCATGGCTTCACCAGTTGCTTGTCTGAACTGCACAATCTGTCAGTATCCATGCCACACACCAGCCCCACCTGTCCCTGGCTATCCTTCATATGGAACTCCGCTGCCGCCAGCCCCACCGCTTCCTGACTTTCCCTTATATGGAGCACCGCCACCGCCACCACCACCACCACAGCAGCCTAAAGGAGGATGCCCGCCAACTCCGGTTGTTCAGTGTTGCCAAAACCCTCCTCCAGCTACCAACGGATACTCTCCTCCGGCTACCTACGGATACCCTCCTCCCGCTACCTACGAATACGTGCCTTATAACAACTTTTCTGCTTCATCATCTCTGCAAATCTTGTTATTTCCCAGCATGATATCAGCTTTTTCATTCGCTGCTTTGTTGTAAGCTGTGTGCATGGTGTTTTCAGGTCTAACACAGATGAGAGAACACATATATTTTCTTGATTTGAAATAGTTTCTAATAAATCCTTCTTTCTTGTTAGCAGCACTTCTACTTTTGTAAGATAATTATTTGCGTTTGCATGTCGGATTTGACATGAGTATCATTATTTTAAATCTAATTCATTTAATTAAACGGGTCAAATCTAACTACATTAATTTGTTAATTTCGTATTAAATTTACATATTATATAAAAAAATAAATTAACTGTCTTAAATAAGTAGTGTATTGTTGATGGGTGTAAGTCTAGATAGATTAATATAAGTAAAAATTTTAAAATTATAATCTTTTAAAAATTTGATGATAATGCATTCGGTGTATGTGTTGCGAGTTGATGTAAGAGAGAGAGAGAGAGAGAGTGTGTCAGGTAGCAGAAAGAGGCTTGTCCCAAATCTATTATCCTCCACGTTATCCTCTACCTGGCAGTGTTGGTTGTCTTTCATGGGGGTTTCTTGCGGTTCCTTAAGATTTTTGAATTGCTTCTTTGTCTCTTTACTCCTTGCCAATATCACATGTATTTCAACTTTGGTCATTGATATGACAAGTATCTCAACTAAAGGAAAGACATATATATATAGAAAGTCGTTGCGCCAACAAATAGGCGACTAGTGCGCTCAATAAGTGACGGGCGAGCGCACGAGTTTGAAAGTCGTCGTGCACTAGCAATGCGTATCTTTTTTCTTGTAGCAATAGCTTGATTGCTGGTTAGTGCTTTAATACATCAACGATGCAGAATAAAAATATAGTTTCTAATATTTTTCGACGCCCGCCAGCTTTAAGTGATGCATTGAAAGTGGAAGGTGCCAAAAAGTGCACTATTTATTGTTGCGTAACTTCAACAACGAAGTTTGAATCTAAAGTGAAATCTACACGGTGTATGTATTATTATAACCAATTTTATGAATCGTCTCTATCGAAATATGTAGGCATATACCACTAGGAAGAAATATATGAGTTTTCATATGAGAACAACTTTGACCCCCTGGGTAATTACTAAAGTAAAATCGATTGGAACTACATGAATGGTCATCAGAAATAAGCTAATTTTAATACTAACTTTACTTCTTTTTTTTCTTTTTCACCCTCATCCAAATTTAATTCTCGACTTTGGAGAACATTTCGTTAATTAAGTTGGTGCTATATATATATATATATATATTCCATCATAATTCAGAATAATTTTATGATCCGGACAGGATGCGCGTGAATCACAGTGTCAATGAAAGGGGACATTATGCTTTTTTCTTATTAGAAGTCTCCAGACTCTCCACTACCATCACAGTTTGTGTCTCCCAGGCTTGATTGCTTTCTCATACAATGTCAATCAGAAGAAACAAAATGTACTCCTTTTCCTTCCTCAAATACCCCACCAATTTCCCATCACATGCACCTTTTCTCTGATTTTATAGTGTAAGATTTTATTTTGTGTACCCATACATACATGTTAGGTAAACCTACTCATGTAAAGCACCTTTTAATAAGGATGGGATAATACTTTGGCTTTTTCAGCGGACCGGCATCAAGAAATTGTTTTGGATCTAAAGAGAATGAAACCTTAGACCTCATGAATTACCCCAAAAGCCAAAGCTCTTACCAATTGAGCTAACCCCTTGAGATTACCATGTCGCATTATATATACCGGTAGATTAAACAGAATAAAATCTTAACCATAAAATAACTATCTTTATTTCAAAAGAAACTGAGAAGATCCTATTCCATTTAGTAGATGTAATCATGTGAAGCGTTCAAAGACAATTTTAAGAAATAATCCGAACTATAAAATAGTTTATCTCGATTTCACGTGATATGAAAAATCTCCTACTCACCACCTATAGTGTCTTTGGGTAGCGATATAGTAAAGCATTTTTCACTGACATATATCATGTGATCGAAGATCATCAACAATTGAATAGATTGGGTTGCTTTTCCTCTAACCGAGATGCTAAAAGTGTTCAAAACTCGAGAAGAAACACAAGTACAAAAGTAATTAGTGTGTTTTCACCTTTGCCCAAAAGATTCACATTTGGCAAAAGCTCAGAAGAGAATCGCACAAATAAATAAATCTCCAAGCTCCAGCAATTATGGCTAATCATAAAATCTCATCAAGGATACACCAATAAAAGTAAAGTTACAAATGTAGGAAATTCTCTCTGAGAAAAAGAAAAAAGAAAAAGAAAAATCCACACAATACAAACAATATAAGAAAATAAGACAATTTTTTTTTTTTTTTTTTTCCATATTACAGAGCTAATTAAATTACTCCACAATGTCCTCTCAATTATTTGGTTCCTCAGAAAAAGTAAAAACAAAAAAAATAATTAAAAAAATAAAAAAACAAAAGACTTACAGCACTGTAACCACTAGTAGCCACACGCAGAGGACCAAAGATCCGAATCCCTTTACGTCAAATCTAACGGCTCCGTTCTCGTCCGCGGTCTGATCCGCTGGATCCTCATCCGGGGAATTGGCCGGCGAGTCTGCACTGTCAGCCGGCGACGAAGCTGCCTTCTTCTTCTTCTTGCTACTCTTTGGCGCGTCAGCTGCCTCGTCAGGCGACGGCGCCGGAGCCGGAGTCGGGGCCTCGGCCTTGAACAGCTCCTTCGGCAGCAACACCTTGTTGATCGTGTAGATCGCAAGGGGATCCTCGTCGAGAAGCGTGCCGGTGATCTTCGCCGTCACGATCTTTGTCTGCAGCGTCACGTCCTCGCCGTCGTTCTGTACCGTGAAATCGAACTTCTTCGCTCCGTCGGTGGCCAACGTGTTCATAACGCCGTTGTTGGACTTCAGCGTCGCCATGGATTGGTACACCGGAACGCCGTGGTACTCGAGCAGCGACGTCTTCCCGCCGGCCGTCAGGTTCTTGTACTTCGGCAGAAACGCCTTGAACACGTCGTCGACAGGGCAGAACACCGTCATACCTCCGTCAACCCCGTCCTGAAATGTCTTCTCAGCGTCGGGGATGGTCAGCAGCGTGTCGGCGAAGACCTTGCAGCCGTGAGCGGACATGGCGGAGGTGAGGTTTACGGCAGCGGGGCCCGGAGTGGGAGCTGCGGCCACTTCGGACGGGAGGATCTTGCTGATCTGGATGACGGAGATGTTATATTTGATTCCCTCCACGCCCTTGACGAAGTAGGCGTCGATTAGTTCACTGTTCTCGGGGGCAAAACCGACTTTTCCACCTTTGAGGTCAGTGATGTTGACGAAGCCGGTGGAGCCTGGAGCGGAGCCAGTGGCCTGGAAGAGCGTGGCGGCTAAGGCTGTGCCGTTGGTGATCTGGTGGAGCTTCTTGGCGTCGAAGTAGTCCAGGAGGACGTGTAGAGAGAGGACGTTCTTGAGGGAGTAGAGCGGTAGGTGCTTGGCGAGGAGGGAGGACATGGCGGCATTGTCGACGGCGCAGACGGTGATGGTGGTGCGTCGGTTGATCTCACCGGCGAGGTGCGTCACCGTCAGGTAGTGGTTGAAGGTAGAGAACTCCGGGAACTTGGCCAGGATGCGCGTGGGCCGTGGCGAAGAAGGCCAGGACGAGGAGGAGAAGGAAAGGAAGAGTTCCGGCGGTCCTGGCCGGATATTGCCGGAGCTGCATTGTCGCTTTTGGATCGGGGAAACGCTGCGTTTCGGAGATGAGAAGTGCGAAGCTGAACTGTGATATCTGTGTGCTTTTAGGGAGTACAAAGGAAAGAGACAGTGGAAATAGAGTGAGAGCACGAAGAGAAATGAGGCTCGGGGTGTCGTTAAATTACAGGCGAGCCACTGTGTTTGGCGTGTGACGTTTGTGTTGGCGTTAGGGACTTCGTTGTTTCACGATCACACGGGGCCTATTTATGTTTGTCTCTTTTTGGGGTTAAGTGATATTTGCGCTTTGGTTTTGATTAATGATTATACATAATTTAAATTAATCATTTTAGGGGTTAATATGAATTATTTATGTTGGGTAATTGGTTTGTGAGGTGAATTAATATGTCCTTTTGTCGAAGGGAAAAATGATAAGTGTTTTTTTAGATATTATTTTTAGAAAATATAGCATTCTTTGTTAGTTTATTGGTTTGCAATTCTATCAATCTAATCTCTTGGATATCAAAAGTATCTTAGAGATTTTGGGGCTAAGCTATCTGTCCAAAATAATCTCTACTAAAGGAAATGTTAAGTATTCTCCTAATTCTAGGTGAATATTATTTATTAAAAAAAAAAAAAAAACCTCTTATTTTTCTGACCTGATTTTTAGAAAATAATATCTACTTAGGACCAGGAAAACACTTAACATTTTCCTAAACTAAATAAGTATTTTTTCCTATATATAATAAATCGTTATTTTTATTCTATAATTATCCTACAATATTGATGTGACAATTACAACCAATTATAAGCGGAAACTAAAAAAAAAAAAAAAAAAAGAAGGTTAAGAGAGGAAATTAATTTTTGAGGGTCTATATCATAAAAAGTACATTTTTGGGGGGATCAAAGCCTCCAACCAAGCCTTTGTGCTTACAACCCACTCTTCAAAAATTTTATTTTCTTTTAATAATGATTGCTCTAAAAGTTAATTAAGACTACTACATTATCATTATGAAATAATTGTAAAGTAAAAATGTAATTAATAGCATTAGTGGATTATAATGGGAGGTTTGCAGTTGCTTTCATGTGTTTATGTTCAACCATTTTGGGTACCTTTTTTTTTTTTTTTTTTTTCCTCTTTTTTGAAATTCCTTTCTTTGAATTGGTAAATTGAATCCAATACTTTAAAAAGAGTATACGTAGGATGCTATTTAAATTTATTCTTTGTTCTTTGTTCTCTTATTAATATTTAGTTTATTAGCACTATCTTTGTCGGCTTAACTTGAACGTTTAGTTAATGGAGTCCTTACAAATTTAGTTATTATTATTATTTTTTAAAAAAAAAACGAAAATTAATTGTGATTCCGTATATAATTAAAGATTAATTAACTCTCAAATCTATGTCGGTTCAAGGAAGATCTCTCTTCTTCAACGAGTAGAGACAACGAACTCCACGTCCCCACTATGATCCTACTCCCATTAATAAAACATGAAGGGGTAGCCCCATGTGTTGAAAGTGACAAATCTTATTTGTTTAATTCTAAAACTTAATCTTTCACTAATTGGGGCGTCAATGGCGTAATATGCAATACATAAAGCATATGTATCTGATTTTTTATGTATATTTTTTTAAAAGAGGCGTGATACAACCACAACTTAAATTTAACTTTGGCCTAACTTCTAGACCAAATGTCTCTCTCTTTCTAGTTTAGGAGCTCTCTCTCTCTCACATTCACATGCAGTTTTTTTTTTAAAAAAAAAAACTTAAGAGAAAAGTTGGGCTAAAGTTGAGTTTAAGTTGTGCCTTTATTATTTTTCCTTTTAAAATATATGTGCTAATAACATGTTTTTATTAAGAATATAGATGAAAGTTACATATTTTTAAAATATATATTAATTTAATAGACTAAATTAAATGAAAGAAAACAAAATTTGGATATGAATCTCCAACAATTTGAACAGCAAAGGTAAGATAACTTTTATGAGGATCTAGATCATGCCAAACTGATCACTTGCTTCGATAACACATAAACTTCTGCATTTATTTGGACCGTTAAATGTAATGGAGGGCTTCAATTTTAAAATTTGAACATCTCATATTTTATAGAATTAAGGGGATCTGAATCCCCTTTATAAGTCTCCTCTATCCCAATAAATGGGTCAAAGTCTGTTAAGATAAGTGAGCCTTATAAGAACTCTCACATATTTACTGTTCGAATTGCTACAAATGTAAAAGAGCCTGCCCAACAAGTAAGTGTGTTGCTCGAGACGTGTTGGAGCACCGCTAGTTTAATTATTAGTAATTCGAATAACAAAATTGATAAATTTTTACAAATAAAAAAGAAAGAAAGAAAAAGGTCCATATGAACCATAAATATTAGACAAAGGTGCAATTACTTGAGCCGGCAAAAAAGGGCGTGCCTTTGTGCAAACAGAACAGCTGCTTAACTTGGTGAATAATCTAATGAAGCTTTGAGAGATGAGTAAAGAAGCCGTTGTGAAAGCTAATCACGTGGCTTTTCCATCTTTTTTATCAGAAAAACACAGAAAAGGAGTGCTTATAGAATACACCAAGCCCACACCGCAAGAATGGTATATCAGCTGATCAACACCGCTGGAAAGTGGGTTCACTGTGGGTCCGAAAGGAGATTATGGGACCCATTTACCTTCTGACAAAGATCGTCTGCTGTGTGCTCTTTGTACAGCCTTTTATGACCCAAACATAAAAAACAAAAGAAATCACTACCGTTAAACTATTTTTTTTTTTTTTTTTTGTAAGAATCTTGGCACCGTTGATCTATACAGCCTTTCATACACCAACCGCTAGATAAAGAATCTTGGCACCGTTGATCTGACTGACTAGTTGTCAGACTGGTTTGTCGGCGAATCGAAGCCAAATGGCACGAGAGGGGAAAAACTTCAGGTGGGGGCAATTTTGTAGTTTTCTCTCAAACAGGAGGGCTTTTTGAGCCATCTTGGTTGGACATTTGGGTGCAAATCCAAGTATTGCCAGGCTGGGCACAGCGGTACAGAAGAGTGCCACGTGCACAGCTGCTGATCGATCATCTTACGTCGGCAGTATCCTCCACCGACAACGGTTCGTGGCTTGGTTATATTAACTTAATTAATTTAATTAGATAATAGAATTACAAATTCTAGATTAATTGATGACTATGACAAAATTATAAAATCGGTGGAGCCAAGGTCTTCAGAGTCATTCATGTTTGTTTTGTTTAAGGTTTATGCAAACAATTGGACAAGGACTAATTATTTTTTTAGAGGTAACTTAGAGTCTTGTTTGGCCCTATGATTTCTTAGGCCTTTTAAACAAAATATGAATCATTTAAAAGTGCATTTGAAAACGTAATCTGTGAAGTAGGTTTAATACCAAATTATACAAACCTCAAGGAAAATTCGTTCTCGAAAACTAACTTGCAAGATAATAGTGCTCGAGAGCTTATATACACGGTAAAACTGCATTTAATCAATATGGGATACTTAAGATCGTAACAATATATTTCATATTGATGAGCTTTCCAAGTCAGCGATGACACTACAAGCCTAACCCAAAGTATTTGACATTACCGCAAAACCAATTAGTTGTTCGAGAAATGTTTGGTTTCTATTTTTTCTTATCTCTTGCAAGTAAATAATCTATGAGACCTACAAAGAAGTAGGTTGTTACATTCTGTGAGCAAAATAATTTAATAAAAAATTACCTGTATCCGGTCTTTGGGGTGCTTAGCTGATCAAGCAATGCAAAGATTTTAGAATACAATAAAAAATAAAAAATAAATAAAAAAGTTGAAGTTGTCTCTTCAGTTGGGTTTTTGGTAATGCATCTATATGGCATTTTGAATG
>NC_081543.1:38646403-38701091 GCF_901000735.1 Corylus avellana | reverse complement strand
AATGATAAAAGAGAGGTAGGTACTTCCTCTGTATTTACTAATATTATCCTAATCGTTGTGGATAAACATACAGTATCTCATAGAAAATGTCCTCCCTGGGGCATTTAAACATTGGTCACTGTCAAGAGATTGAAATTTTGAGCACTGGTTCTGACATTCACAAGGAAATTCAAAAACTTTTTGTGATACCGAGTTCTTTTCGTTGCTGGAAAAGATAAATAGCATGACTCTAAAAAATGGGGCTTTAAGGTTTTCTGTCTAATGGAAATAATTTACGTGGTATCTATCAGCAATGCGGTTATCTAATGGTGTCAAGCAATCTAACAAGATCTTTAATATCCATATACAGCAGCTTAGTGTAGCTTGCTCTCACTTTGTTGATATGATGTTTTAGAAACTTGGACACTTCTTTGTCTTTTTTTATTTTTTTGACATTCTCTTTTCTCTTGATTATCGGTTTAACCCAACAAAGCATCCTCCTTCTCAAAGTCAGCTTTTGTTTATAGGTAGTTCTGTCAGTCTTTGTTTTTAATTGAGATTTGTCAACCCTTTTTTCCTCTATTGCTGATTTTGATTCTCTCTCTCTCCCCCGCACCCCCTCTTTGCTAGGTGCTTGTAGTTCAGGAAAAGAGTGGTAGGTTCCAAGGAACAGGTGTGTGGAAAATCCCTACTGGGACTGTTGATGAGGTATGTACTTAACCAAGATTCTTTTCCTTTATTTGAAAACTAAATGTATTTTGTTATCAATCATTAAAGGAGCTCTTCAATCTACAGGGTGAGAATATTTTTATGGCAGCCAAAAGAGAAGTAGAAGAAGAAACAGGAGTAAGTGTTGAATATATATCAATAAATGTTGTTAGTACCTTCTAAATTATGTGCTGGTATGATAGTCTTCTTAAACAGACTGGTTTTTACTGCTTCAGATTGAAACGGAATTTCTGGAGATACTGGCATTCAGGTATAAAGGTTTTATTCTCCCAAATATGTCTTTGAACTAAACATGTATTTAATATTAGCGGCTATAGAATGTGATATATTGCATATGAAAGTAAAATCCAAGGGTGATTTTAATGCTGTAATATATCTATCTCAAATCCATTAGTGATTTCAAAAGCCGCATCCATTTTGGGGGAATAGAAGGGGACAAAAGTCCTACTTATAAAATTTTATGGAAGTACAACTGAAATCAACAAGCTGGCATTGATGGTTTAGACGGCATTCAGCTCAATCTTGCTATGTCTTTCGACAAATATCTACGCTAATGAACCTAAAACTTTGTGGCCTATCTGAAGTAGTTACAAATTTTTCTGAAGTATCCTCATGCATTCGTGTCCCTTTCTTTTTTATCTTTCAGGCAATCACACAAGATGTTCTTTGAAAAGTCAGATCTATTTTTCATTTGCATGATGCGTCCTCTATCCTTTGACATTCAGACGCAAGAACTCGAGATTGAGGCAGCCCAGGTAATTCTTGGTTGACAATGTAAATGAATGATTTTTTTGCTAACAAGCTTGTCCCAGCAACAAACTTGGTGCCCATATGGTTTCAAAGTATTGTCTTTGACAAAGGAGAACTAATAATGCCGGAAAAAAAATTAACATGAGAAACACTTGAGCTCAAAGCAGGGAGAAATTTCACTCCTTTGTTCCACACACGCACAGTACATGTAGGTGTCAATGCCTTGCATTTAAAGGAAACTTTCCCCAAGAAGATCCTTAGGCAATATCAAATTGAAAACCTAAATAGCCAATAAGTTCAAGAAAGAATTCCAAAGTAATTCTTCCGGGTGACAAGAACAATGGTTGGTTATTTCTGCTAGTCTATGTTTATTTAGGATACTAGAATATGGTTACAAAATGAAAATACCAAAGAAATGGAAAAACGATCATAAATGGCTTGGTTCCTTTCCTCCTCTGTTTTGGGCTGCCAAAATAGAGCTTATTTTTATGCATGAAATATGACTTAACATTCCTGCCCATGGTTGCCAAAACAGGGCTTAACACAGGTGAGCTCTAGATGAAAACTTTGAGTTTGGTGTCAGCTATTTACTTCATTTTTTTTTTTTAATTTTTTTAAAAAAAAGACCATGCTGAGATCAGCCACTTGGAACCCCCTATACTCATGCTGCAAGCCATTAATGCTTTTTGTTTTGATAATTTGAATGAGCCTGCTCTCACAATGCATGCCATAACTGACTGATACATATTTTTTGGCATGGTCAACATTTTTTTCTCCTTAGTGGATGCCGTTTGAGGAATATGCAGCTCAACCTTTTGCCCAGCAGCACGAGCTTTTCAAGTACATTACTGACATATGCTTGGCAAAGGTACAGGGTGACTACACTGGATTATCACAGATACCTGTAACTTCATTTTTCAATGACAAATTGAGCTGTCTATATTTGAACAGCCGGGATCTGAACAACTACCTAGCTTCTTCTGATCAGGCCTAGATGAGAATAGAATTGATATTTGTTGTATCAATTCCCTATTACCCATATTATTTGATTATTCTGATCAATAAAATGCTCCTCTTTGCTCTATTATCAGATTCAGAGTGCATTTGGTTTTTCTGTTTTCGTGTTCTTCTAATTTTCTACCTCCATCACATAAATCAGGAACGTTTATTATTAGCACATGAGAGTTTGCACTGCAGGGTGATGTAAGGCTCTTAAAAAGAAATTATTTAAATCTTTTCCATTAGTTTAAACATTGTTTTTATCATTCACCTCTTATTTTAATTAAATATTACGCATATTAGGCCCTCTTATTATTAATGCATGGATCAAATCTTTCTTATTAGTTTAAATTTTTAAAATAAGTATAATTCAATAATTTAAAGAAAAAATGAAAATGAGGAAAGAAATGAGCATTGAGTAATGCTACATACTACATATCAATCCCATTGTGCATTATTACATCAACCCAATGAGACGGGAGTGATCAAGTACATATTGAGCATTATTACATCAACTCAATGAGACGAGAGTGGTCGAATGAGATGGAGGTGTAGCATGAAACATTACTCAAAAGAAATTATGTCGTTTGTATGTAGTTATATGCAACTTGTACATCATTATGACAGATGGTATGCCATGCGGCATCAAATCCGGAATGCAGAAGAGAAAGGTGGAAGGTCCAAAACAAAACAGGGCACTGGGGGTTATAAATCTGAACAAGGGTATTGTTGAGTCATCTGAAAACCTTTATAGCTCTTAAGGTGCAGCCTCTCTAGTTCTCCCTTTATATTTTCTTCTGTAAAAATTGACTTTCTAGAGGGAAAGAAGAAGAAGAAGAAGTATGGTTTTAGCAAAAGTCTTGTTTCTTATAGCAATATGGCTGTCTCTGCTCAACCATGGTTGTTCAGAGTCGGGGGATGTTTCTAAGGATGTCATGGCTTCACCAGTTGCTTGTCTGAACTGCACAATCTGTCAGTATCCATGCCACACACCAGCCCCACCTGTCCCTGGCTATCCTTCATATGGAACTCCGCTGCCGCCAGCCCCACCGCTTCCTGACTTTCCCTTATATGGAGCACCGCCACCGCCACCACCACCACCACAGCAGCCTAAAGGAGGATGCCCGCCAACTCCGGTTGTTCAGTGTTGCCAAAACCCTCCTCCAGCTACCAACGGATACTCTCCTCCGGCTACCTACGGATACCCTCCTCCCGCTACCTACGAATACGTGCCTTATAACAACTTTTCTGCTTCATCATCTCTGCAAATCTTGTTATTTCCCAGCATGATATCAGCTTTTTCATTCGCTGCTTTGTTGTAAGCTGTGTGCATGGTGTTTTCAGGTCTAACACAGATGAGAGAACACATATATTTTCTTGATTTGAAATAGTTTCTAATAAATCCTTCTTTCTTGTTAGCAGCACTTCTACTTTTGTAAGATAATTATTTGCGTTTGCATGTCGGATTTGACATGAGTATCATTATTTTAAATCTAATTCATTTAATTAAACGGGTCAAATCTAACTACATTAATTTGTTAATTTCGTATTAAATTTACATATTATATAAAAAAATAAATTAACTGTCTTAAATAAGTAGTGTATTGTTGATGGGTGTAAGTCTAGATAGATTAATATAAGTAAAAATTTTAAAATTATAATCTTTTAAAAATTTGATGATAATGCATTCGGTGTATGTGTTGCGAGTTGATGTAAGAGAGAGAGAGAGAGAGAGTGTGTCAGGTAGCAGAAAGAGGCTTGTCCCAAATCTATTATCCTCCACGTTATCCTCTACCTGGCAGTGTTGGTTGTCTTTCATGGGGGTTTCTTGCGGTTCCTTAAGATTTTTGAATTGCTTCTTTGTCTCTTTACTCCTTGCCAATATCACATGTATTTCAACTTTGGTCATTGATATGACAAGTATCTCAACTAAAGGAAAGACATATATATATAGAAAGTCGTTGCGCCAACAAATAGGCGACTAGTGCGCTCAATAAGTGACGGGCGAGCGCACGAGTTTGAAAGTCGTCGTGCACTAGCAATGCGTATCTTTTTTCTTGTAGCAATAGCTTGATTGCTGGTTAGTGCTTTAATACATCAACGATGCAGAATAAAAATATAGTTTCTAATATTTTTCGACGCCCGCCAGCTTTAAGTGATGCATTGAAAGTGGAAGGTGCCAAAAAGTGCACTATTTATTGTTGCGTAACTTCAACAACGAAGTTTGAATCTAAAGTGAAATCTACACGGTGTATGTATTATTATAACCAATTTTATGAATCGTCTCTATCGAAATATGTAGGCATATACCACTAGGAAGAAATATATGAGTTTTCATATGAGAACAACTTTGACCCCCTGGGTAATTACTAAAGTAAAATCGATTGGAACTACATGAATGGTCATCAGAAATAAGCTAATTTTAATACTAACTTTACTTCTTTTTTTTCTTTTTCACCCTCATCCAAATTTAATTCTCGACTTTGGAGAACATTTCGTTAATTAAGTTGGTGCTATATATATATATATATATATATATGAATATTCCATCATAATTCAGAATAATTTTATGATCCGGACAGGATGCGCGTGAATCACAGTGTCAATGAAAGGGGACATTATGCTTTTTTCTTATTAGAAGTCTCCAGACTCTCCACTACCATCACAGTTTGTGTCTCCCAGGCTTGATTGCTTTCTCATACAATGTCAATCAGAAGAAACAAAATGTACTCCTTTTCCTTCCTCAAATACCCCACCAATTTCCCATCACATGCACCTTTTCTCTGATTTTATAGTGTAAGATTTTATTTTGTGTACCCATACATACATGTTAGGTAAACCTACTCGTGTAAAGCGCATTTTCCATAAGGATGGGATAATACTTGGGCTTTTTCAGCGGACCAGCGTCAAAAAATTGTTTTGGATCCAAAGAGATTAACTTAGACCTCATGAATTACCACAAAAATCAAAGCTCTTACCAATTGAGCTAACCCCTTGAGATTACCTCGTCGCATTATATATACCGGTAGATTAAAAAGAATAAAATCTTAACCATAAAATAACTATCTTTATTTCAAAAGAAACTGAGAACATCCTATTCCATTTAGTAGATGTAATCATGTGAAGCATTCAAAGACAATTTTAAGAAATAATCCGGACTATAAAATGGTTTATCTCGATTTCACGTGAAATGAAAAATCTCCTACTCACCTATAGTGTCTTTGGGTAGCGATATAGTAAAGCATTTTTCACTGACATATATCATGTGATGGAAGATGATCAACAATTGAATAGATTGGGTTGCTTTTCCTCTAACCGAGATGCTAAAAGTGTTCAAAACTCGAGAAGAAACACAAGTACAAAGTAATTAGTGTGTTTGCACCTTTGCCCAAAAGATTCACATTTGGCAAAAGCTCAGAAGAGAATCGCACAAATAAATAAATCTCCAAGCTCCAGCAATTATGGCTAATCATAAAATCTCATCAAGGATACACCAATAAAAGTAAAGTTACAAATGTAGGAAATTCTCTCTGAGAAAAAGAAAAAAGAAAAAGAAAAATCCACACAATACAAACAATATAAGAAAATAAGACAATTTTTTTTTTTTTTTTTCCATATTACAGAGCTAATTAAATTACTCCACAATGTCCTCTCAATTATTTGGTTCCTCAGAAAAAGTACAAACAAAAAAAATAATTAAAAAAATAAAAAAACAAAAGACTTACAGCACTGTAACCACTAGTAGCCACACGCAGAGGACCAAAGATCCGAATCCCTTTCCGTCAAATCTAACGGCTCCGTTCTCGTCCGCGGTCTGATCCGCTGGATCCTCATCCGGGGAATTGGCCGGCGAGTCCGCACTGTCAGCCGGCGACGAAGCTGCCTTCTTCTTCTTCTTGCTACTCTTTGGCGCGTCAGCTGCCTCGTCAGGCGACGGCGCCGGAGCCGGAGTCGGGGCCTCGGCCTTGAACAGCTCCTTCGGCAGCAACACCTTGTTGATCGTGTAGATCGCAAGGGGATCCTCGTCGAGAAGCGTGCCGGTAATCTTCGCCGTCACGATCTTTGTCTGCAGCGTCACGTCCTCGCCGTCGTTCTGTACCGTGAAATCGAACTTCTTCGCTCCGTCGGTGGCCAACGTGTTCATAACGCCGTTGTTGGACTTCAGCGTCGCCATGGATTGGTACACCGGAACGCCGTGGTACTCGAGCAGCGACGTCTTCCCGCTGGCCGTCAGGTTCTTGTACTTCGGCAGAAACGCCTTGAACACGTCGTCGACGGGGCAGAACACCGTCATACCTCCGTCAACCCCGTCCTGAAATGTCTTCTCAGCGTCGGGGATGGTCAGCAGCGTGTCGGCGAAGACCTTGCAGCCGTGAGCGGACATGGCGGAGGTGAGGTTTACGGCAGCGGGGCCCGGAGTGGGAGCTGCGGCCACTTCGGACGGGAGGATCTTGCTGATCTGGATGACGGAGATGTTATATTTGATTCCCTCCACGCCCTTGACGAAGTAGGCGTCGATTAGTTCACTGTTCTCGGGGGCAAAACCGACTTTTCCACCTTTGAGGTCAGTGATGTTGACGAAGCCGGTGGAGCCTGGAGCGGAGCCGGTGGCCTGGAAGAGCGTGGCTGCTAAGGCTGTGCCGTTGGTGATCTGGTGGAGCTTCTTGGCGTCGAAGTAGTCCAGGAGGACGTGTAGAGAGAGGACGTTCTTGAGGGAGTAGAGCGGGAGGTGCTTGGCGAGGAGGGAGGACATGGCGGCATTGTCAACGGCGCAGACGGTGATGGTGGTGCGTCGGTTGATCTCACCGGCGAGGTGAGTCACCGTCAGGTAGTGGTTGAAGGTAGAGAACTCCGGGAACTTGGCCAGGATGCGCGTGATGTTGTGCGCGTGGGCCGTGGCGAAGAAGGCCAGGACGAGGAGGAGAAGGAAAGGAAGAGTTCCGGCGGTCCTGGCCGGATATTGCCGGAGCTGCATTGTCGCTTTTGGATCGGGGAAACGCTGCGTTTCGGAGATGAGAAGTGCGAAGCTGAACTGTGATATCTGTGTGCTTTTAGGGAGTACAAAGGAAAGAGACAGTGGAAATAGAGTGAGAGCACGAAGAGAAATGAGGCTCGGGGTGTCGTTAAATTACAGGCGAGCCACTGTGTTTGGCGTGTGACGATTGTGTTGGCGTTAGGGACTTCGTTGTTTCACGATCACACGGGGCCTATTTATGTTTGTCTCTTTTTGGGGTTAAGTGATATTTGCGCTTTGGTTTTGATTAATGATTATACATAATTTAAATTAATCATTTTAGGGGTTAATATGAATTATTTATGTTGGGTAATTGGTTTGTGAGGTGAATTAATATGTCCTTTTGTCGAAGGGAAAAATGATAAGTGTTTTTTTAGATATTATTTTTAGAAAATATAGCATTCTTTGTTAGTTTATTGGTTTGCAATTCTATCAATCTAATCTCTTGGGTATCAAAAGTATCTTAGAGATTTTGGGGCTAAGCTATCTGTCCAAAATAATCTCTATAGAAGGAAATGTTAAGTATTCTCCTAATTCTAGGTGAATATTATTTATTAAAAAAAAAAACCTCTTATTTCTCTGACCTGATTTTTAGAAAATAATATTCACTTAAGACCAGAAAAACACTTAACATTTCCCTAAACTAAATAAGTATTTTTTCCTATATATAATTGGAATAGAGAAATATGCTAGAAATCGTTATTTTTATTCTATAATTATCTTACAATATTGATGCGACAATCACAACCAATTATAAGCGGAAACTAAAAAAAAAAAAAAAAAAAAAAAAGGTTAAGAGAGGAAATTAATTTTTGAGGGTCTATATCATAAAAAGTACATTTTTGGGGGGATCAAAGCCTCCAACCAAGCCTTTGTGCTTACAACCCGCTCTTCAAAAATTTTATTTTCTTTTAATAATGATTGCTCTAAAAGTTAATTAAGACTACTACATTATCATTATGAAATAATTGTAAAGTAAAAATGTAATTAATAGCATTAGTGGATTATAATGGGAGGTTTGCAGTTGCTTTCATGTGTTTATGTTCAACCACTTCGGGTACCTTTTTTTTTTTGTTCTCTTTTTTGAAATTCCTTTCTTTGAATTGGTAAATTGAATCCAATACTTTAGAAAGAGTATACGTAGGATTCTATTCAAATTTATTCTTTGTTCTCTTATTAATATTTAGTTTATTAGCACTATCTTTGTCGGCTTAACTTGAACGTTTAGTTAATGGAGTCCTTACAAATTTATTTATTATTATTATTTTTTTTTTAAAAAAAAACGAAAATTAATTGTGATTCCGTATATAATTAAAGATTAATTAACTCTCAAATCTATGTCGGTTCAAGGAAGATCTCTCTTCTTCAACGAGTAGAGACAAGGAACTCCACGTCCCCACTATGATCCTACTCCCATTAATAAAACATGAAGGGGTAGCCCCATGTGTTGAAAGTGACAAATCTTATTTGTTTAATTCTAAAACTTAATCTTTCACTAATTGGGGCGTCAATGGCGTAATATGCAATTCATAAAGCATATGTATCTGATTTTTTATGTATATTTTTTTAAAAGAGGTGTGATACAGCCACAACTTAAATTTAACTTTGGCCTAATTTCTAGACCAAATGTCTCTCTCTTTCTAGTTTAGGGGCTCTCTCTCTCTCTCCTTCACATGCAGTTTTTTTTAAAAAAAAAAACTTAAGAGAAAAGTTGGGCTAAAGTTGAGTTTAAGTTGTGTCTTTATCATTTTTCCTTTTAAAATATATGTGCTAATAACATGTTTTTATTAAGAATATAGATGAAAATTACATATTTTTAAAATATTTATTAATTTAATAGACTAAATTAAATGAAAGAAAACAAAATTTGGATATGAATCTCCAACAATTTGAACAGCAAAGGTAAGATAACTTTTATGAGGATAGAGATCATGCCAAACTGATCACTTGCTTCGATAATACATAAACTTCTGCATTTATTTGGACCGTTAAATGTAATGGAGGGCTTCAATTTTAAAATTTGAACATCTCATATTTTATAGAATTAAGGGGATCTGAATCCCCTTTATAAGTCTCCTCTATCCCAATAAATGGGTCAAAGTCTGTTAATATAAGTGAGTCTTATAAGAACTCTCACATATTTACTGTTCGAATTGCTACAAATGTAAAAGAGCCTACCCAACAAGTAAGTGTGTTGCTCGAGACGTGTTGGAGCACCGCTAGTTTAATTATTAGTAATTCGAATAACAAAATTGATAAATTTTTAAAAATAAAAAAGAAAGAAAGAAAAAGGGTCCATATGAACCATAAATATTAGACAAAGGTGCAATTACTTGAGCCGGCAAAAAAGGGCGTGCCTTTGTGCAAACAGAACAGCTGCTTAACTTGGTGAATAATCTAATGAAGCTTTGAGAGATGAGTAAAGAAGCCGTTGTGAAAGCTAATCACGTGGCTTTTCCATCTTTTTTATCAGAAAAACACAGAAAAGGAGTGCTTATAGAATACACCAAGCCCACACCGCAAGAATGGTATATCAGCTGATCAACACCGCTGGAAAGTGGGTTCACTGTGGGTTCGAAAGAAGATTATGGGACCCATTTACCTTCTGACAAAGATCGTCTGCTGTGTGCTCTTTGTACAGCCTTTTATGACCCAAACATAAAAAACAAAAGAAATCACTACCGTTAAACTATTTTTTTATTTTTTATTTTTGTAAGAATCTTGGCACCGTTGATTTGTACAGCCTTTCATACACCAACCGCTAGATAAAGAATCTTGGCACCGTTGATCTGACTGACTAGTTGTCAGACTGGTTTGTCGGCGAATCGAAGCCAAATGGCACGAGAGTGGAAAAACTTCAGGTGGGGGCAATTTTGTAGTTTTCTCTCAAACAGGAGGGCTTTTTGAGCCATCTTGTTTGGACATTTGGGTGCAAATCCAAGTATTGCCAGGCTGGGCACAGCGGTACAGAAGAGTGCCACGTGCACAGCTGCTGATCGATCATCTTACGTCGGCAGTATCCTCCACCGACAACGGTTCGTGGCTTGGTTATATTAACTTAATTAATTTAATTAGATAATAGAATTACAAATTCTAGATTAATTGATGACTATGACAAAATTATAAAATCGGTGGAGCCAAGGTCTTCAGAGTCATTCATGTTTGTTTTGTTTAAGGTTTATGCAAACAATTGGACAAGGACTAATTATTTTTTTAGAGGTAACTTAGAGTCTTGTTTGGCCCTATGATTTCTTAGGCCTTTTAAACAAAATATGAATCATTTAAAAGTGCATTTGAAAACGTAATCTGTGAAGTAGGTTTAATACCAAATTATACAAACCTCAAGGAAAATTCGTTCTCGAAAACTAACTTGCAAGATAATAGTGCTCGAGAGCTTATATACACGGTAAAACTGCATTTAATCAATATGGGATACTTAAGATCGTAACAATATATTTCATATTGATGAGCTTTCCAAGTCAGCGATGACACTACAAGCCTAACCCAAAGTATTTGACATTGCCGCAAAACCAATTAGTTGTTCGAGAAATGTTTGGTTTCTATTTTTTCTTATCTCTTGCAAGTAAATAATCTATGAGACCTACAAAGAAGTAGGTTGTTACATTATGTGAGCAAAATAATTTAATAAAAAATTACCTGTATCCGGTCTTTGGGGTGCTTAGCTGATCAAGCAATGCAAAGATTTTAGAATACAATAAAAAATAAAAAATAAATAAAAAAGTTGAAGTTGTCTCTTTGGTAATGCATCTATATGGCATTTTGAATGAAGTTTGGCATTTTATTAGTAGTGGAACACGTGACAGAACAATAACCCTTAAATAGAAAATGACCGACCTAGATCTAAAATTTCAGAAATTGAAATTCCCCTAAGAATTTCAGTGAATCAAAATCCTTCTCTATGAGGGTTGCTCAAATTGCCTACAATTTGATTAGCGAATTGAAGAGGATTATGCTTATCCCATTTTTCTTTAAGAATAAAGATAGACTTATAAAGAATAATGATATGAAGAAAAAAAACAACAACAACAACAAAAACACAACAACAATGACAAAAAAAACTTCAACAGTCTATTTATCTTTTACAAAGTCTTCTTATGTTGTTGTATTATCATGGTGGTAAGCACATTCACAACCAATTTTCATGCACATAGTCAAACCAACCGAAAAGTGGAAAATGACTTCTAAAGCTATAGTTAAATAAATTCTAGAAGATAGCTTATGAATTAAATTTTCAATTCATACTTGCTGCTTTGGTGGGTGGTGGGTGGGATATGTAAATTCATTCCAAGAATTTTTTTTCTTCTTTATTTTAAATTCTAACATCAATAACCAGCGCTTGATCATCTAGAATGAATGATGGGAAAGAGTGGGATCCCCCATGGTTTTTCATTTTAAAACAAAAATATTAACAAACAATTCAATCACAACGTGTGAATGAATGCAGGAGGATTCAAGCATAGTTTGTGTACAAAATTCTTTATTATTGTTGATAAATTAAAACTCTTGAATGACCTGCAGAAGAAACAAGTTAAATATCCTGAGCTCCAAAACTTAGATGAACTAGTAGACTCTGTTGTTTTTACCTATGGCATAAACACATTCGTTCTATTTGTCTGATGATTGATTTTTGATACGTAGTTCATACACTTTAATGGGGATGATGTACTAGCCAAAAGAAAAGGAAACTTCTGTTTCATTCAATTCTAAAGTGCTTACACCATCACAGCACCTCGAGATGGACCAGAGTTCACTAAACACTAGTTGAAATGTCCTTATTCTGAATCAATTCTGATATCAACAATCTCCAACATCAACATGTTCTCTGCCAAAGAGTTCTATCAACCACAGTTTCATGCCTTCTAATATATAAATCACAAAAGTTCGTGTCATATTAAGCTCATCAAGGGACCTAGCGGCTAGCACTCCATTGTAAATCACCAGGTGGGCAATAGCCCTACACCCAAGGCTTCCCTAAGCAACACAAGGGAAATCAATCTAGAATGGTAACATATGTAATGCTATACAAGGACTGAGTCATGACAAAATCTGTAGAAGCTGATGCCACTCTTTACACCTATTTATCACACTTATTTTACACCGGTTGATATGGCATTTTTAAGTGGCTTCTCATGTCAGCCACTAAAAAAAAAACAAATTAGCCACTTAAAACACGTTATATCACCCGGTATGAAATGGGTGTGATAAATAGGTGTGAAAGAATAGCATAACTCTTGTACAGTAGCTACTGTAAAGCCCATTTATAAGGTTCCTCAATGTAAGACCTTACTCTTCAACCAATGAGGCACCAATACCAACCAACATGCCAAATCTTTCAACTCCAGTAAACTGCAGAAGAAACCTTCCCATATCGTATCCACAGCTGCTCACTAGACTAAGATTGAGATGAAATTCAGCAATACAACTGATAACAATCTTCTAATCAGTTCTCTTTTCCTTGGGTACAAACGCTTCCTGTTATATGTGCATAACCTTTTCTACTGAATATAAATATATGCGCATAACCTTTTCCTTTGTCATTGATTGTCTACCAAAGTAATACAGAGACACCACTTCAAAACGAAACTACATGAATTGGCTCATAACAGAAAAACTTAGTTTGGCTCCCCTAGGAGGAGGCTAGGACCATTCAAGTGTGGCCAAAAAAACAACAATATCCTATGTCCAGTCAACTCAAATATCTTAAAACATTAACATCAACCATCAACGTGTAAGGGTCTTTCCTAAATTCCCATTATATCTCGTGCAAATCAATAATCTACTACAAAATGAAGAATTTCCATAATTCGATTAAAACTCGAACATAGTGGCACAGCAAAAACAGCAATTCATTATACAAATTTCTTCCTTTTATGACTAAGTACATTGAACTGTAAAAATCTATAACACTTGATTCAAAACAAATTACAATTGGCTACAAAAGCTATAAATGAGAACCAAATGGCCATGGGTGTTGAATTAAAGAACTTGCCTATCAGCAGCATCAGCAACAATGGGCAATCGGGGCAACTGACCCAGCAAGCAAGAAGAAGACCCATAAATCAAACAAACCAGAAGGAACAAAAAGACAGTGCTGTCCAAGCTCATCAACAAATCTAGGCCCAACCCACCTTTGGGATTGAAGCTCCTCTCCAGAAGATCAGGAAAAATCAGCAGCACATCAAGCACAACAGCTTGCATGGTATTGAACCTCACGTATCTACTAAAATTGGGGTTCCTCACAACCACGAAGTAAAGGGTCAAGAAAACCAAAAACCCATTAAAGGGGAAGCTCTTAAAGACCCTAATAGCTGGTACCAAAGGTTCGATGAGAGCTTGCATGGGAGCGAACTGGGTTATAACATACTTTCCATACTGTATGCCATCAAAGAAAGGGTAGAAGTAACACACGGCTGAGATTAAGCGGTCGGGGACGTCAGCTGAGTTACTGCCGTTGGATTGAACAGTTACTTTTCTTCTAGTTCTGGGTTTGGTCGTGAAGTTGGTTGGAGTGAGATAAGGTGGGTGGGTGAAGAAGGAGGATTTAAAGTAGGGCGAGTGAAGGCGCTTGAGAGCTGGGTTTGGTGGGTAGAGAAGGTTGCACATGGCGGCCATGTGCTTGAGAGTTTTTTGAGGATTGGTTTGTGATTACGAAAGGAGGAAAGAGCAAAACTTTCACACAGAGAAGATCCAGAAAGAAAACTGAGAAATATATATATATATATATATATATATATATATATATATATATATCTCTTTTCCAAAGATGAATATACTTGGACCGTTTATTTTAAAATGAACATTGAGATCGTAACAACACGTTAAAAAAAGAAGAAGTGATTATTATTATTAATATTATTTCTGAGCAAATACACAAAAAACAAAAGAAGAAGAGTAAACAACCTTCTAAGTGGAACCTTTCTTTTCATTTTTAGGCAATTCTACAGCCACAATAAGTTCCAAGAAGAATTTTAAAAATATCTCTTCAAAATATAACTCAATTGATAGACTGATATAATTTTAAAATTTATTTTTGATTTTATGATCTATGAATTGAAAATAAAAAAACAATGATATGCAGGAAAATAAGATATGAAGAAAAAAATATAAGCGAATATCAAAACTTAAGACACTCAAAACTATTTTACGTTGATATTATTGCTCTTTTATATAGGAATGAAAGATAAACCGACAAACAATAAAAGATCTTTACTTTTTGTAAAGAAAGCTTTTTTACTTTACTTTTGAATAAAGTAAAGTTTATTATTACTTATTTTTAGGTGGCAGAATCTTTGTTGTAAAATTTATATTGTTGCATGTTATTAGCTTGTTGACTCTTTGCATTTTACAAGGTTCCGCCAAGTTTCTCGCATGTTTTATCTCATCCTTCTATTCCGTTGATAAAATTGTGATATTTTATGCAGTCTATTGAAGGCAAAGAGATATGCAACTACATGTTGCACCATAATGAAGTCATGCTCATGGGTCATAATGATGATTTCCTTGATGACAAAAAAATATGCAGGTAACCATTGCCTTCAACTTCTTTAGGGAAGGTCTGGTGCAAAGAATTCCGAGGTAATTAAATGAACTATCAATCTAGCAGAAAACAAAATGGAAACGACATAGATTCATGAGGAAACAAACAAATTTCTAAATTCTGATTTTCAAATTGTTGCAAGTGTAGGCATGGAGGTACGCAATTGGTGGAAGTGCCGATCTGACAATTAATAGCCAAGGGAATGTCTTCATTGCATCTGACAACTTGAAATGGAGAGAAATTATTTCATGGTTCGTATTAGATTTTACAGCATCTAATGGTGTGCATGGTAGACAACATTTACAATATTAGATGCTGTAAAATCTAATTAGAATCCTCCATGTTCTGTGTGAAATTGTAACTAGGCTTGATCACCACCATTTAATTATAATGAGGCTCTGCAAGTCAATGATACAAAACCATATCATTATTATTTATCAATTATAAACAGAACATAGAAGCCATTTTGAATAAACAGTGAGCTTTCATTATACCAAACTATCATGAATTGCCATGAGAACAACACAATTCTTTCTCCTGGTTGGAACACAATGGACCAAATAAGAAAATTCCAAACTAAAAGAGAAAAGCAAGTAAATAGAAACTTAATATCAAAAGAAGTGAAGCCTTCGCCTAACTCAGCTAGTTGGAGTTCTGAAGGACAAGCATCAAGTTAGGATTGACCAGATTCATAGCCAAACTTTACCTGCATCCAAACCCTTGAAACTTATGCCAATGCGTACTTCTTTCCTGGGTGACTAAACATGAATACTCAGAATATGCGGAGTGGAAGAATTGGAATTGGAGGTCAGATGGAGATCTGATGCTGAAAGGGGCTTTATTTACACCTTCTGGGCAAGAAACTCCTGCAAGCTACATAAGAGCAACGAGCAACAACCAAGACCAGCTTCACATATAACAACTGCCACTCCATCTGCCGAAGGTCTTGATTGCCAGAAAGGCAAGCAAGGCTAAAATTTAGGCACTGAAATCCCTAGCTTTTTTCCTCTTTTTTTTTTTTTTTTTTTTTGAGATTTGAATAAAAATTTTGTTGCTTTGAGTAACTGTCCAGTATTATCGAAATTCAGGTCTCCAGATACACTAAATCTGAATAAAAAGGTAGATCATTCAATAAGTTAGCAAGTTACAAACACTTACATAATCCTAGGGAAGTGGGACCACCTTTAGTGAATGGTTAAAAATTGGGTTTAGAGGTATTTTACAAACCTGTGCTCATCTTTCTAACAAAGGGGACAAAGTTCTTCCAGTTTTCAACCCTAAAAATCTTGTCATTCATTCTGAAAAAAGTAAATGCTCTTACAACTGCCTTCGGATGGTAACAGTTTGCATATATTTGACATAATCCAGCCTGCAAGAAAAGGCAACATGTGAAGAGGGGAATCGAAGGGGAGAAGAAAAAAGAGTTAAGACTGAACAAGACACTACCCAAATCAGTGATATTCTATAACTTCAATTACAGAAAATTCATGTCTTATTGGTTATAACCTGATTACAACACAAATAGAGACACGCTGCAGTTTCAAAAATGGGTTACAAAGAATTGAAGGAAGCCGAGAATCATGTCAAGAAAAGAATGATAACCACCTTGTTAAATTGTTCATTGGTATTTCTTCCAATCAAACGTATTGTCCTTTTCTTTGAAACAGTCCGTATCTGCATTGATATTATTGAACTCAATTGAAAGGGTAATGGATATAAAGTTTATACATAAGCAATTGAATGATATGATTGCAGGCAAAAGAAAAAGGATAAGAGAAAAGACAGGTGTATTGCAGGGAAATCAACTAGTCATGCAGTTAACACAGCATTCCCCAAGCTCAGTGGCTCAAAAATGTTTTAAGGCCAGTGTGGGTGTGTGTATACAAATTATAGCCATCCACTTAGATGAATCAGAATCAGAATCAGATAAATGGATGTCAGATTTGTTAGTCAAAACATATTTGAGGAGTTTAGCAACCAAAAAACATTAAACTCAATAGACTTGAATAATAAATTTCTCACAACCAAAGAACAGAAATAGATTTTATGTGTCAGGGAGAAGTCCCATACCTGTTCAAGTAATCCTTCTGGGCTGCAAAGATAGGCTGGTGAGGTTTCACTGTCCAACATTTCTAAGCAGCTATGATGAAAGATTCAAATATGAGCATGCCACAGAAGATTATTATGCATAGTAACAAGAAGCAAGAAAATCCAGAGTCATAAGACTGCTCTATGAACAAAATGCCAGTAAGAAACATAATGTCTAGAATCCTTACGAAATGTGCAATGCAGCACCATGACGAGACAACATCAGAGCAATAGGATCATAACCATCCCTATAAGCAGTGTTGTAGTAACCAGAAGTAAGTTCAGCAGGGTGTGAAAATGTCCAGTACCACCAATATATGCCACCAATTTTAGCCACTAATATAACAGTAGTTCTCTTGTTTTCTTGATACTTCTTCAACATATTAGCTGCCTTTGCAAGAATAGCATCTGCATGCTGAATCAACCTACCACTGTACCATTCCTATGAAAAGTTACGCCACTGTCAGCTTACTTGTGCTCTACATTATACTTGAATCAGATTTCATAATCCTTAGACGCCAGCTAAAAAAAAACAAATCTATGACCTTAATATAAATGTTTTTACCACATGAAGAAAGAAACAAAGGACATATTGCCCAATCACATATCTCAAAAAAAAAAAAAAAAAAAAAAAGTTTTCTTTAAATAGAGTTCTATGGTGAATTGATTTTCTTAGTTTGGAAAAAAATGTCACTTATGATAAACCATACTTCAAATCTACCATTACAGTAGACACCAATGCTTTTTTGCTTTTTCTTCATGCGCACCTAATATGATCCATCAGCCTTCAAAGAAAGTTTGCTTATTCCTAAGTTCACATTAGATCTTTTAGGATTTCGTCTAACTGCTCACACAATACATTTTTTCAAGGCCAAAGTTGCACAAATGCACCCAAATAAAAGTCTTGCACAGCTAACAACACTGAATCCCACCTTTGTTCAAGATAATCTGCGCAACATACAAGGCTTTGACAACAAAGAATTTTGAAATGGAAATATTAAAACAGGCTAGTTTAAATAGGATACATACAAGGAAAAACCGACCATAATCAGAAAGAAAGCCTTCTTCTCCTTCGCCAAAAAAAGGGACCCCAGATGGGAGACTGTTGTAATAGCCAGCATTCTGTGGGCCCTTGTCTCCCCACTGAGGCTTTCCTTCTTGGGCTGCTGCCATCCTCAAGTCCTCCATCCTAAAACAGAACAAGTCTGTCATTAGCAAAATTGAAGATCAATCAACTTACTATTTTCAGGCAGAAGAGTTTTAGCTTACATGTATTTGTCATAACACTGAAATTCACCAATTCCAGGAAACTCCCATCTGCCATCACCAAAAGGATGGGCCGGATACCTGCACACAACAATCCGTATGAAATTCTTATAGACTTATAGTAGCTTCAACTCCATACTTGTGGTTCTATTATAGCTTTACCTAAGTTCTCCGGAAGGACCAAGACCGACACTTATCTCCTCTATCACATTTCCAATGAAGGAGTCAAATTTGTTAAAAAAACTGAACATAAAGTCTTCATAACACTGGATGGCAGTCCGGCCACAAAACAGAGGAATTTGGTCCACTCCTAATGTAAGATAAGCATCATTGGAAAATCCATTTTGGTCTTGATAGTATATATCTTTATTGTGTTCACCAATCTGGAAAAGAGAAAATAAAAGAATAAAAAGCATTAGCTTCTGTAATCTAAGTTCAGGTCCCATAGCAATAACATATGCTAAAGGCCCAATTTATATCTCTTCTACCTCTTCATTTAAAACTTCATATACATCCGAAAACAAAATCAAGTCCACTAAAAGGAACACAGAAGAAAAAATAACATGGGCAAAAAGGGATCCTAAAGAAAAATGATGACATTGGATTATCTATAACCATTCTTTGTTGCTGTCCGAAAATTAAACCAATAACTCTTAACAACTTTGGTACAATGGATCATGAGATCCCACTGGTCTAATAACTTTGACTTAAGGAAATTTAAACATCAAACTGTCAAATAGGGCCATGATTACCGGTATGAACCAGGCGGAGGAACTTACATTAAAGTTGAGTGACAAATTTTAACAACAAACCTCCAGAATCCACAGGGGAAGACTAACACCTCCACTTCCACTAGATGATGTACGCCTGTTTGAGTGAAAAGACAAGGCAACGTGCAACTTCAACCCCATTTGAGATATCAGTTGGAAAAGCTCCTCATAGAGAGACCAATTGTATGCAAGAGGAGAGAAACGCTCTACAATTCCCCACCAAACCTCAACTGCAATTCCATGGACACCTGCCAACTTGAGTGCTTTTAGAGATACAGTTATGGCCTTGATTCTGAAAAAAAAAAAAAAGGAGGAATATATAAAATATTTCTCTGTCACTGATGAAATTCTAAAGAAAACCTTAATATAAGATTATAACGAGAGAAATCAAAGAACATGAGCTTGTGAATTAAATTTGAAAGAGATCAAGATAGGTAACTAAAGCCTATTAGAAGAACATCCTCTTTTTCTTTTCTTTTTTTCCTTTTTTTTTTTCGTTTGGATAAGTGGACATCCTCTTTTTATTTATAGAAAATAAAACTAATATCGAGGGCTCCTCCTACTTTATGCAGAGGCATACGGATACAAATCTAAAATAAAATTCACCCTTAAATACTAGCTTGTGAAGGGTGCCCAAGAGTTTATATATACATGGTTAACATTACATGAAGCCGATGTGGGACAATTAGGATGGTAACATACCACCATGCTGGTAGCCCATTCTTTTTTAGCGATAGCACTCTATCAATATTCAATGATTTAACACTATGCTCATACATAATACTAAGACATTTTGATTCAGCCTATAGGTTGCCCCCTTTAGGACTCGGCCACAAAGTCGTAACCCATTCAATCCCATACCCGACAAGCTCCATCCGATCTTATACTCGACGTGTTGATTGTTCTAATATCAAATGATACAAACTTCAAAACTCACCTTGAAAATCTGTTTACAAAGAGAGGATGTCCAAGAGCTTATATACACATGGTTAAAATTACATCTAACCGATGTGAGACACTAAAGATTGTAATACATGTCATATTAGAAGTCATTCAAAATTAAAATAAAGATTAAGAATGAGAATAGGAAAATTGAAGTTACGACATGGGTGCACCGCAGATATGTGCACATGCGCATACACACAAAATCAATTTGTATCCAATATCTCACAATTAAAAGGCATAAAACTTACTTTCTGATCCTTGGACTCCCAGAAGCATCAATTCCAAATGTGTCAGCAGGCATCATCACATATAGGGGGACCCTCTTTTGTCTAGATGATTCCAACATCGTGGATCCTGATTTCTCTCGGTCATCCATGCTGCAAGACATATATCATGTAGTATTCAGTGTAAGGATCTTCTCAATTCACTTTACTTTGTACGTCTGCAATCAAACAGCAACAAAACACTTGTAAATTGTTTCCTAGAAATTCCATTCGGTTGCCTAACAAAACAATAGATTTTTCGGAGCTTGAAACTAGTACAACTATTTAGATTACTTTAGGAGAGTATCCGATTTTCAAGCTTAATCCTATTTAATTTTCACCACCAAATGCATATGGTACTATGGAACTGGTGTTTTCCTTTTTGTCTAATCTCCTCTTTCTTTTCCCATCTCAATAAATCTAACACAAAGCTTAACAAAGCTAGGCAGTTCAATTATTCAAACCAAACAAAAAAAAAAAAACATTTTCATTTCTTTACCTACGTTTTCTCAGCAACCAAACTGAGCCTAACACCAACATTACCTAACTTTAGCCGAATTTCCCCCTCTAGTTTCAGAAACCAAAACCAGCACAACTCACACTTAAGTCGAAAACTTTCCTTCCTTTTTTCTTTTTCCTCAGGAAGCATCAGAGATTACGTAAACTCAAAACATTATCTTCTTTTCCTGTCAGCCAAACAGATTTTAGAAGCAAACAAAAAGAGAATAGAAAGAAAGTAAGTGTGCGGTGACCTGAGAATGCAGGTTCTTGTACCAGCAACAGATGGCCATCGAGTACAACAGAGGCCGTTTAGGAGCAGAGGAGTCATCGAAACGCTCCGGAGATTACTCAGAAAGATTCTATTTTCATGGAAAGTCGCTTCTCTGAAACCGTAGCTTCTCCTTCCCGTGCACTTGCACGCCACTCCTCCACTCTCAATCATTCCCATTGATCTTTTGCCAGTTGCCACCCGCGCACTGAGTACTTAGAATATCTAGTACCATTTTATACGCCAAAATGTCATCGTGGATTTTTTTTTTTTTTTTTTTCTAAAAGTAAGAAATGTATTTTGATTGATTTAAATGGTGTATACTTTAAAATTATTATATTAATTAAATGATTATATATATATATATATATATCAAACGACCAGCAGCAGAAAAAAAAAATACATCAAACGAAAAGACTCTACATGTGAAGATTGTCAATTTTATACTAATTATTGTGTGTCCGACGTGGAGCTGGCTTATCCAAAAAGGATAAGAACGCAAAAGAATCAGGGTCGCTATTCTTACAAGTAGTCATACATGATTTAGGCCTCAATCAGCCTTTATATATCAGGGTCGCTATTCTTAGTTTTTGAGTTTTGTAAATACACTAATTTTAAATATCATCTCTCTCGCCACAGAGTGCATTAAACATCTGAAAATTTTGTTCTAAAAGTTAGTTCTCAAATTATATGTTACTATACTATGAGTTTGTAATACATTTTTTTAAATATAATAAATTTTATAAACAGTGTCCTCAAATGGTAGCTCAATCGACTAAAAACTACGCCTTATAAAGCGGAGGTCACTAGTTTGAATATTTCCTCCCCTCTTGTGTGGACATGTCAAATAATAAATATCATAAACAGTAACAGAGGGAGGGGGGACTGACCGCCCCCAAAAGAATAAGTAAAATAAATAAAGTTTTAATTTTAGTCATTTGGGCCCAAAAAATTTTTTTTGCCCTATTCTTAATTTTTTTGGGCCATACCCATTATTATTATTTTCTTTTTGGCCCTTACTTTCAAATGCGCACTTTTTTGACCCTTACAGTACTCTTTAGTTCATAAATAATAATAATAATAAAAAAAATCTAAAGAACCAAAAAAATAAAAAATAAAAATTGGCTGGCCCCCTCCCATAAAATTTCTTAGTTCCGTCTTTACTTATGAGATTGTGACACATCATTTGAGAACTAACTTTTTGAAAGAATATTTGGAATGTATAGCACTTCTCATGTAGAAATAACAATTCATATCTGCTTACTGGATTTGTGCCATTTAGAGACGTTGTTATTAGACTATAAATTAATAATAACTCAACTTATTTAATTAAATAGATTAAATAATTTGACCATGACTCATTAATTTCATACTAAGTTTATGTCGAATTCGTAAATCTTGTAAAAAAATTTTAATTTTATTGCGCTTATTGAGTTCGAATGGTGTAGTATCTAATTAACATATGGCATAGTTGTGGTTGGTGACCCATGGTCACATCATGGGTCTGTGACCATGGGTCTAGTGACTTTTGTTGGCTTTATATTTTGATTTGAAATGTATTTTTGCCTTCTAAAACTTCTTTAGGGGTATTTTGTTTGTTTGTTTTTTTTTTTTTTAAAGGGCAAAAGGCACAATCCTTCTGGTGGATTGGTAGGGGGTTAGACCAATTGAGAAAGATCATAAAGGATTACAAATGGGATGGTAAATTGAGAGAGCTAAATCTAATTTCTTTTATTTTTAAAACACATTATTATTTTTTGAGTCATCTCAAATATGGTATGGCTTTCAAAATTATCGTTGATTTTGAAATAATTATTATTAAGTTTTGATCTATTGATGATTTTAAAAGTCACATTACATTTTAAAAAACTATAATCCTTATTTTAACATTACTCGCTTTTGATGGAAACTACGCAAGGTTTAGCAAAAGTTGTTCTCTCAGAACATTGGTATCAAAAAGAACGTTGTTTATACTAGCGAGGGAGTAATATCCAGTTAGCTATAGTGAAAGAGTAATTTTATCTTTTCACTTTTTGAGGGGACGAAAATAGGTCTACTATAACTAATTGGATATTCTCTAGTTCAAATTGAGTACTCTGGATCCTAATTCATTTTTCTTTATAAAAAAACAACTTGTTATATTTGAAAAAAAAAATTATTATTATTATTATCAGATCATGCCATAAAAAGAAAATACTAAACTGAAACAAATTAAATTCTCAATTAATTCCAACATATTTATCGAACGAACTGATACAAAAATTCCAAATTAATAATATAATAAAACTAAACAAATATCTATCATTCAACAAAAATACAACAATGTCCTAAAAACAATACTGGTGACAACAGCAAATAAATATGAATAATGTGGAAAAAAAGAGAGTAGAAATTTAGAAAGCCAAAGCGGCCACGATACTCAAGCCACTCAAAATGATCCGAGCCCCCCCGTACATTGAATCAGAACCCGAATCATCACCAACCGGACCTTGTGCAGTATCAGGCGACAAACTTGCCGTCGCCGGACTCGGCGGACTACCGCTCGATGGAAGCGTTACCGGTGCCTCACCCGGAGTCGCCGAACTCGATGGAATGCTCGCCGAAGCCTCGGGAGTGGCGGAACTCGCTGGGACGGGAGCCGTTACCGGGGTACTGACCGGAGTGGTGGCCGGAGACGAAACCGGGACAGGGGACGAAACCGGAGGTGACCCATTTGTCGACGGGCTCGGAGTAGGCGAAACAGATGTGGCCGGGGGATTAGCCGGAGATTTGGCAGGTGAAAGCGACGGGGATTTTGCCGGCGGGGTCGACACCGGTGGTGAAACTGACGGGGATTTTGCCGGCGGGGTCGACACCGGTGGAGAAACTGTTGGAGCAGACGTAGGCGGAGAAGTAGTCGGAGAGTTTGAAGTGGGTGTCGAAGTAGTCGCCGGAGAGATGGCAGGAGAAGAGGTCGGAGAAGGGGCCGGAGAATTTGACGGAGAGGGTGAGTTTGTTGGTGTTGGCTTTGGCGAAGGAGCGGGCGCATTGTCTGCTTGTACCACACCGGAGTGTGAGACACACAAAACAAACATAGAAAGTACAACAGCAAGCCTATGCATCATCTTTGGAACTCGACGTGTGAAGAAATCAACCAATCTTTGTGTTTTTAGTGTTCGTGATTGATCTCCGATGAATATGGAAAGGTATCGGAGAAACTGAGAATTATATAGGGAGGGGTTTCGGAACTAAACGTTGTGATTTTTTACAATATGTCAAGGAAAATGTGACCGTTGGGGATGGTGGAGGGGGTATGACAGGCTATAGCGGGTGGAGTTAGCCGTTACTTGGAAGGACGCGACTTGCTGGGCCGGTTAAGTTGTCGGACTCACAATGGTTGACCCATTCACTGGCCTTACCTACCGGTATCATTGAGTGCTTCTATTGCTATTTGTTCTCTTCTGTCTTTTGTAAATAGATTTTCTTAAATTTTAATTAAATACTTTGCTTGTATATAAATAGTTTATATTTTAAAAATAAAAATATTGAAATTATAATAATATAATTTTATCTTGGGTTAAATTTGGATGAATTAATGTTAAAACGAAATGTTGAAGTTACAAAATGTGAAAATAAAAGGGTGTAGCATTTATCACCGGCGGCAATAGTTCAATGGTCCAAAAAAATTCCCAAATACATTAGACACAAAATTAGGGTGAATGTTCAAATTTTTGCAAAGAATAATCACCCACAAAACTTAATTAGTATTAGTCACTTTGGTTTCCACCGATGTCCAATGAAACTGGATTAACTTATGGCTCGACTGGTTTTGACGGTTTTCGTTGTCTAGGTCATTCATAAGCGGTGACCAACAGGTAGATTATACTATGATCATGTTCGACTAGAATAATCACAGTTAGTGTCTTCAACTTATCCTTTTTGTTTTTTGTTTTTTATTTTTATTTTTAAATGGCAGCATTTCTACTCCATTTGTCCACTTGACAGTAGGTTCGTACCTAGACTGGACCCCCACAAGAAGGCTCCAGTAGCCAAACCTGAACCTCATTAGACAATTGATAGAATCACATGCAAGAGGTACGAAGTTCAAGGTTGGGCCCAGAAACTTTAACCTTGCCCACACAAAATAGTAATTTTTGTTTTTTTTTTTGGTATTATTTTTGTCCTATTGAATTACATGATTGCAAGATGTTAAATTTCATAATTTACTTATTACTTTTTTTTGATTTACTTTATGTTATTGTTATTTGTTAACAAAATGTTTCATTATTTCTCAACTATGAGTTATTGAAGCAGATTTACATGTGAGGGCAATAATTTAATAATGCATTACAAGTTTTATTACATAAACTATATGAATGGTAATTTAAAAATTCATTACAAGTTTGGTTATGTAAATTATACGAAATCACGAGAAAATCCTAACTCTCCTTATAAGCATTATACTATTTTCTTTGCTGACTTGATCATTAGAAAGTTTTTTTTCCCTTGGCAAGCTCCGACGAGTCTATGATTGTCTCTGCTTATTTTTGTAGGCGTTCGTTACAATCAATGCATCAATGTTATGATGGCAAACTTAAACTATGTAATTTGGATGTAAGTTTAATATAATAGGCAGGTGATGAGTTATTGGATTGAAGCATGATAAGTCCATACCTTATCATATCATGGTTTTTGCAATTAAACAATTTATACCATGACATGAAATTAATCAATTGACAAGACATTATATTTTTGTTTTGATATGATTAGCAAGAAATTAGTTGAAACAAAATTCAATTCAATCAAGGGGAAAATTTTCAAACCCCTGTGTATTACGGATTGTGCCTTTTAGTGTTAGACCATTGTTTTCAATATTGTCAATTTAAGACTATAGTTTACAAACAAAATTTGAATTTAATATTTCTTCGTTCATTTTTCCTGAAATAACAAATAAAGGCTACCCAAAAATATAATTATGTATATCTTATTAAAATGTTTACAAGGGTTAAATTCACTTTACCCCTTGAAGTTTCAAGGGTTTTTCAATTCGAACCATAATGTTTAAAAATTGGCAATGTACCCCTTTAATATTTCAAAAATTTTCAATTCAAACACTCTGTTACTAATTTTCGTCTAATTGAATGGAAATAAAAAAAATGTAGGTAATTACGTAATTTCATAGATTTCTGTCTCCATATCATTTTTTATTTTTTTAGTTGGGAATTATAAAATTATAATTTCACCATCAAACAAAAAATTAAAAATTAAAAGAAAATCCAAAAAAATGAAAACTTGGTTTGGGGGTGACCGATCCGATCACCCCAAGGCGCTTTGTGGGTAGTTTAGTTACCCTCAAACCATTTTTTTTTTTAAATAAATTTTAATTTAAATGTAAAATTGTAATTTTATAAAAACTTTTGTTGGAATTTGTATGAAGGGTTCATTTTGTTGTAGAGACATACCAAAAAAAAACTTATTTAAAAAATATATGAATTTATTTGTTACAAGATAAAATACATTGTTTTTCCTAAAAACAATGTATGGGATTTAAAAAATGTGAAAGGAGCTTTGTTTCTCTTCTACCGTTCCACGGAATTGTTAAACAACACCCCCATCTTAAATAATATTCACTTTTTTTTTAAAAAAAAATCAACATAAAAATATTATTACTTTTTGTTTAATTTTTATTACTATTTAATTAAAAAAATTTACTACAAAATAAAATTATTTTTACTTTTTAATATAATTTTTTCACTTTTCTATATCAATTATTATTATTATTTTACAAAAAGTGTCAACAGTGTCTTGTTTGACAAACACAACCTTAAACTCTCACGAAACCGGGCTTTACCGGTCCCAAACCCGAACAAAGACACGGGTTGAGTATGCGCAACACGCACACACAAGCGCACGTTAGCCAATCGGATTAAGTAGATTACATCATGCAAAAAAGAAAAAGAAAAAGAAATGAAAAACCCAGAAAATTCACACGTTTGCTCACAACTTTCCAGATTAGGGTTTCTCTCTGTCTCGTTCACACACAAAGGCACTGTCTCTATTCTACCTGGTAAGATCTCGTTCCCAATCTACTTGTTTTTGCTTTGGGAAATGCTTCCATTTGATCCCTGAAAGTACTCTTCACAGTAGGCTTCTTTTAGGAAAAAAGAAAAAAGAAAGAAAGAAAGAACGTTTCTGTCAAAAACCCTAAAAGAAACGAAACGAAACGAAACCATGGACGAGGGTGATGGAGGGTACGGAGAGGGTACTGATCAGATGGATCAGTTCCATCGGAACGAGGCGATCTCGGCGGTCGCCGACGAAGGGTTCCTCGGTGAGGAGGACGACGACTATGAGGATTTGTACAACGACGTGAATGTCGGGGAGGGGTTCTTGCAGTCTTTGAAAAAGGGCGAGGAAGTAGGGTTTAGTAATGAGGAAGAGAAGAAGAAGGTAGAGTTACCTTCTCCTAGGGTGGCACCGGAGGTGCACGATGTTTCGATCCCCGGTGTCGTTGAGGGGAGTGGTGGTGAGGCTAGGGTTTCTGGGTATCAGAGTAATCAAGGGTTTAGAGGGAATGAGGTGAAAGGGCCGGTCGGATCGGGTGGTGGTGGGATTAGGGTTCAGTTAGGGCAAAGTGGGATGATGAGTAAGAGTCAGGTGAATGAGGTAGAGGAGCAGAGTGGGAATAATAATAGTAGTTTAAGCGCTCAAGGGATTGGTCGAGGGCAGCTATCACATGGTGGTGGTGTAGGGAATGTGGGGAATGAGGGTTTGGTGAGGCAAAGTGGTGGTGTTGGAGTAGGAGGAGGAGGGAATGTGAATGGGATTGGTGTAAATGGGGTTGGGAATAGTGGTAGTGGTGTTGGTGTTATGGTGGGAGGAGGTGGTATAGGTGGTGGTGTTGGAGGAGGAGGAGGAGGTGGTGGTGGTGGGGGGACAATATTGTTTGTGGGTGATTTGCATTGGTGGACGACTGATGCGGAACTGGAAGCAGAGTTGTGCAAGTATGGACCAGTGAAGGAGGTGAAGTTTTTTGATGAGAAAGCGAGTGGGAAGTCGAAAGGGTATTGCCAGGTTGAGTTTTATGACCCTGCTGCTGCCACGGCGTGTAAGGAGGGAATGAATGGGCATGTGTTTAATGGGAGACCATGTGTTGTTGCGTTTGCATCGCCGTATAGTGTTAAGAGAATGGGGGAGGCTCAGGTGAATAGGAATCAACAGACGACACAGTCTACGCAGGTGAGGAGGGGACCTAATAATGATGCTGGGGGTAAGCCTGGTGGGAACAACATTGCAACAGGTGGGAATTATCAAGGTGGGGATAGTAATAGAGGTTATGGGAGAGGGAATTGGGGGAGAGGTAATGCACAGGGGGGAATGGGGAATAGAGGGCCGGGTGGACCAATGAGGAATAGGGGTGGTGGAATGGGAGGGAGAGGTATAATGGGGAATGGTGGGAATGGGTTTGGTCAGGGTATTGGTGCAACCCCGCCTTTGTTACATCCTCAGTCAATGATGGGTCAGGGTTTTGATCCTGCATTTGGTGGGCCTATGGGGAGAATGGGTAGCTATGGAGGCTTTCCTGGTGCTCCAACGCCTCCATTCTCAGGCATTTTGTCTTCGTTCCCCCCTGTGGGAGGTGTTGGTTTGCCTGGAGTTGCCCCTCATGTGAATCCAGCATTCTTTGGAAGAGGGATGCCCATGAATGGAATGGGAATGATGCCCACGGCTGGTGTTGATGGGCCTAACATGGGAATGTGGTCAGATCCTAGTATGGGTGGATGGGGTGGTGAGGAGCATGGTGGTGGTAGAGCTGGGGAGTCTAGTTATGGGGAGGAAGCTGCATCCGACCATCAATATGGTGAGGTCAGTCATGATAGAGTGGGTTGGCCGAATGCCATGAAGGAAAAAGATAGAGGTTCGGAAAGGGACTGGTCTGCGTCGTCTGATCGAAGGTATCGGGATGATAGGGATCCAGGTTATGATAGGGACATGCCTAGAGAAAAAGATACGGGAAATGACAATGACTGGTCAGAAAAAAGGCATCGTGATGATAGAGAAATTGTTCGAGAGCGCTCTCGGGAGCGTGATCGGGACAGAGAACGGTCTCGAGAGCGTGATCGTGACCGTGAGAGGGATCGTGATAGAGAGCGTGACCGTGACAGATACAGAGAAGACAGAGAGAGGTATACTGATCATCATAGGTACAGGGACCGTGAAGGGGATCATGAGGATGAATGGGAAAGGGGCCGTTCATCTAGGACTCATGGCAAGTCACGTTTATCACAAGAGGAGGAACATCGTTCAAGATCAAAGGATGCTGATTATGGGAAGAGGCGGAGGCTTACCTCTGAGTAACTGAATCTTATGCTTCTTATATTTGGATGCTATCAATCAAAAAAGCAAAAGAGGCAGAAACGAAACAAAAATTCATCATGCTTATTTGGACTCTCCTTCAAGTGGTGTTCATGGGTCCTTGATTTGCTGAACTGCTGTTCTCATGTCATTGCCTCAAATTTCTTGATTGCTTCTTTACCACAGAAGTGTGCGCCAAGAAATGTAAGTACTTAAATTTCAATTTCTTTTTCCTTTTTGCGTGTTATTTGTTGAGGAGTTATGAGTTATGAATTTGCTCTAATTGTGGCATGCATGTGTTGTGCATTCTGTACTTTGTTACTCATACTTTCATGGTTTATGAACCGGTCAAGTTGTTGTGCGTTATAAATATGCTCATATTAATCCTAGTCTCTGCTTCTTGGAGTTTTTGGTTGGCTATTTCTTCTTTACTTTGTGTTGTTTTTCTTACATTTGTATCTGCTATAAGTGCAGAAAAAGTAGTTTGTGGCTTTTGAACCAGTTAAATATTTTGCAATATATACCTATCAATTTTTTTTATTTATTTTTTTTTGGCAATATGCATATCCTGATATTGATGCTAGTCTTTCATTTTGGAAGGTTTTGATGTCATTTTTGTTGTATTCGTATTGTTTTCTGTCACTGCAATAAACTGTTGAAAAAAGTAGTTCTGTTTGTTGGCCTCACAAATCAGACACGTGTCTTTTACTAAATTTTAGTTTGTCTCATCTAGTATCTCAGCTATAATTACTTATCCAACAAAAAAAAAGTATCTCAGCTATGACTTAGAAAGATTGCGCTGTTTGTTAAGTTTGATTTCATCCCAAGCGGCTTTGCTTTAGTTGCTGTCAAGTTAATACATTTTTCAAATGTTTATGCCTTCTTCCGTTTGATAATAAGTACAAATTCTTAAGTTTTGGGTTTAGTTTGGTTAAGTACCTTAATTGTAACGAGTGTTTTATGTAAAATGTTAAAGATATTGAGAGGTTGTTTAAGGTTTCACCGGCATTTATGACTTTATTTTGTTTTCATGTTTTTTCTTTTTTCTTTCCTAATTTCTTTTACCTATTTACTATCATTACATTTATCATTTGGCACATCCCGCACTTGCGAGTTCCTTTTCCTTGTGGCTATAGCCAATTGAACATTTTTATGCACCATAGTTAATTTGGAACAAATATGTCGATCGATAGTTCCAAATT
Organism: Corylus avellana; assembly: GCF_901000735.1. Lineage (NCBI taxonomy): Eukaryota > Viridiplantae > Streptophyta > Magnoliopsida > Fagales > Betulaceae > Corylus > Corylus avellana. Next base: position 38,670,425 of record NC_081543.1, on the reverse strand, counting down.
CATAACTTCTACTAGATTGACTTAATTTTCTAATACTTAAAGAATTTAGCATTATTGTCACCAAGGGCAAGGTGATTTGTAAAAATCTTTGTCACTTGTAGAAGCCATGACATCGCTGACTTCAAAATTAGAATATTAAACTTGATAGGTTGTTGAGGAGAAGAAATAATCACACTCATGGAGATTTTAACACAAAATATTTTTCTCTTCTCTTTCCTCTCCGTTTTCTTTGCCTTTCATTGAGGATTGTGTTGGGATTTTGTAAAAAAGGTGAGGGTACATAGAAAACTTGCATTTTGTAAAGAAAGAATATTTTAATGGTATAAAAAAACATAAGAGAAGCTATTCTGGAATGTATTGGAATAGGGAAACAAAAATTTGTTTAGTTCCTTAAATTTAGAGAAAATCTGAGAGAGGCTGCTGAGAGTGCTTAAGGTCTTTCTTGACATCCCTGTTCACATATCACTCAATCAGCTGAAATTAGTCATTAAAGTGAAATTGCCAGTTCAGAATTTTCCATGGGCCGGTTAAGCAGAGTAGACTGGATTTCCATCAGGCTTTATAGAGTAAACCAGAGTAAACATTTTAGTATCAGGTATGTCAACTTAGTTGGCCACTGTATGTAGTATGCTAGAATGGATTCCGAATAAGCTTACTGTGCAGTACAGGTGTCTTATGTCACAGGCTGCCAGTGAAGGCATTACTTTTTATTTGTTGCCAGGCTCTAGCTTCTGTGGAGTGCTTGCTAACATTAATGTTGATCATGGAAGTCAGATCTAGTTAGCATTTTATGCGTTCCTTTGGATCTAGTTGTCCCCATTTTTTCTCGTCTCATAGGCTTGATTCGTTGCGGGGAAGATCATATACTTGTTTTAGCAAAAAGATTTTCTTTCGTTTTTTAATGTGCGTGTTTTTTTTTCCTTCTCCCTTTGTGTGGGTGTGGGTGTGTGTGTGTGTGTTGGGTGGTAATGTTGCTTTTGATTGTAATGTCTATAGTAGATACTCATGCATGTCTTACTAGGACAGATACAGTAAAGCAACTTCATTTTCATTTCTTATGTTTATTATGGGTTAAGACACAGTTGTCTATGGATGTTTCCTATAAACAAGATTTTAGCTATTTTTATACATAATTTCCGACGTTTCTGTGTCTCTTAGCTGAGACATGATTTTTCTATGTCAAAAGGATTTTTTCCCACTGGGACATGGTGGCAATTAATGTGCCAAACTATGATGATTGTTGGTTTGATGTGACAGTTTCAAATTGAAGAATTGCTCATAGTCTGCTTCTGCATTCCCCTGAGTTAAGGTGCTCTGCAATCACATGCAACTTTTCTGGATAGACCAGTCACATGCATGCTTGCACGTGCACACACACACACATTGTTGTTGCTTGTCTTGTTTATTGCTATTTTAAGAATCGGCATGCTAATTGCAAACATTTCTTGCCTAATTCTTTCTTCATAGCTTGAAGGACATTTGATCATGGGGAACCGAAACTTTTCAGCAGAACTCCGGGGTTGCCTTGGAGATAAAAAGAGGGCTTCTAACTTCTACATGGGAGAGACTGCATGGTGTTTACTCTTTTGCCTACATTGATGCTGAAGTCGGAACTTTTCTTTAAGATTTTAGCTTCCTTTTCTTTTATGTTTTAGTTAATTAGCACTTGATGAGACCGATGTTGTGGATGATGTTATGGCTTGACATTGCTGAAGTCTAAAATGTGGCAGATTTTTCTAGACTTGATGTATGAATGGTGATGTAATAGGATTTAGCTCAGAGGATGTTTGTAATGTGCCTGTTCTGATTGTGTAGTTGTTGTATCGTTTTGACCCCTTTTTGTTCCTGAGTATACCATGTTAACCATGCCTTTTTTTCTTTTCTTTTCTTTTCTTGTGAAGATGTAGAGAACTAACCCATTGATTTAAAGCAATCATTTCATTTCAACCCAGAGAATTGTATATTGTAATAGTCTTTGTATATAACTATTAATTGAAGTTGATCAAATTTTGATAATGTGCATACTGTTGCCTCTTTCCTCTTATTTTTTTCCAATGCTATTATGGTATTCTGGTTCTTTTTTCTTCCTTCGTTGAGAGACTTCCATCAGACAGACCTCCATGGATGTGATGTTCACTTTATTCTGGGAATAACTTTGCCAATTTGGAGATCTGACAAAGTAGCATTCTGGTGTGTTGGAACCTGGAATCATATATGGAGATTGCTGTCGCTCCAGTTTTTGTGTACTCTAGATACCAAGGATTGAAGTAATATGCTGTCTGTGTTACTTTTCTGTTTTCAGGCTGTAAAAGAACACGACCAATCTCGTGGTTGGGACTTGCTGTGGATGTCTTATCACCATCCCAACTTGTTGTAAATCTTGCTATTATAATTCTAATTATTCCTTTGATTGAGAGCTCAAATTCGCCAAGGAACGTGTATTGATTCACCTGTTGAATCAAACTAGACCTGAAAATGGATGGTGCTGAGGCATGTGAAATGGTTCTTGGCCTTAGAGGGCCAAGTGCCTTGCCCCGATGAGTAGTTTGTATGGTGTGTCATAATGGATACTTGGTGTGAGCTCTCTTAGTGAGAGGAGACACGTGGCACTCCTTTAAGTAGGAACATTTTATGGCAGCCGTTCACATTTTATAGTAACAATTCACATTTTAGTGACGTGTATGGTAAGAAGTGCAACATAGGTTTTCATGTCGCGGTTTATAAATCTTGTAAATGTTATTTGCTATGCGGCAATTTAGATACTACCCAAGAGAAAGCATTAAGTAAAGAAAGGATAATATTTAAATAGTTGAATTATGGTTGGCTATCATGCTGTCTCCCACATTTCCTTGGAAATGCACCATTAGAGAAGACACTTAGTTGCTAGTACAAACAAATAAAATCTATGCAGCATACTGTTGGGGTTGACTCAGTCACAAGCCTCCTATGAAAGGTGGCTACAGACCATTTACCATAGGCAGAATTTGTGCGTCTCTTTCATAATAGACCCCAACCGACCTAAAGTTCTAGAAGTTGAGGTTTCCATCAATTTGTGTAATCATTTTAAGAAAGTTCATATGGAATTTACTTGTCTAGATAGGTGGTTCGATAATCCAAAATTTATTTGAGGAGGTGAATCTCATATAAACTTTCTCATAATTGTTATCCTAACAATTTGAACAACGAATTAACGGAGATCTCAATCTTTCAGTCCATGTTGATCAATCCAAGGGCTTGGACATTAACTCAATTTCGTTCCTTCCAATTTTCGAGGTAAAATTGGTATTGGTGATAAGCTTAAAGTGAAACTTGGACATAACCCAACTCTAACTTGCTAATTAATCTAAACGAGTTCCATTGGAGAGGAGAACCCGTTATTAGCTTATATGACATAAATTTATATTTTTAACTAGGATAGAATCAATGGGACTCGCCCCGATGTATAGTTTGAGAAAGCACTAGATGAACCCTAAAAACCATAAGGGTAGTCTCAATTGCTAACCATATAATTACTACTAAACGCTATAAATCTTAGTTGCACACGTTCCAATTCATGGAACTCATAAAATCCAACTATATTTGCCAACATATTTGTATTATTGTTTTCTGTATTTAGCTTGAATTTTTCATTATTTTCAACAACATTAATAAATAATTCAAATCACAAAACACTTTTTACCAAACTATATTGTATTCAACATTGCACAATGTTACTAAAGTATAAATTAAACATGAACTACCTACACCCACCCACCCACACTCAAAACTGTGAAACCCTATTCACTCCCTAACCCCAAATCACAAAACAAAATCCTAAAAAAAAAAAAACATTATCAGTAAAAAACTCTAATAGAGTAATGATATTATTCGTACTTATTTATTACACTGACTGACATAACGTATTTTAAGTGACTTCTCATATTAGTCACTTAAAACACGACACATTAGCCGGTATACAATGAGCGTAATAAATAAATACGAATAATATCATTACTTGAATTACAATGCTCTCCATAGGTCCCACATTAATTTATTAATTTCCTCAATAATTGACAACTATCTAGGCCTACCCGTGTTGGACCCGGGCCCTGCATACCCGGTCCCACTTTTCCCCAACCCACCAAACCCCACACCACTAGGACCACTCACAGCCATCTGATGAAACCCACCAGAGCCGTACACGTGTCCTCCCTGAAGCACCATATTATTCCCATATACCCCACCACCACCACCACCGTTTCCCAAACCCGTCGTCGACAAGGACGACGTGCCTCCGGAGCCGTCCTTGTCGCGCGCCACCATGGTCTTCTCCCCCTCGGACTCCCGAAACCTCTGGAGGTACACCTTCAGGGGTTCCACGTACTCCTCGAAGCCTAAGGTGGTCATGGCCCAAAGCAGATCGTCGCCGTTGATCGTCTTGCGCTTCTCCCTCTGGCACTTGTCGGAAGCCTCGCCAGTGACAAAGCTGATGAACTCCGACACGCACTCCTGAACCGTCTCCTTGGCGTCCTTGGAGATCTTCGCGTTCGCCGGCAGAGCCTTCTTCATGATCCGGCTCACGTTCGCGATCGGCAAGAACCGGTCCTGCTCGCGCGGCGACATCTCATTCGCGGACAAGTTTCCCGTCCCTCCTCCGCCAGATTCGTTGTCGGAGTCCGCCATTGAAGAACGATTCTGAGGTTTTTGATTGGCTGGAATTCGTGAAAATGAGTGGAAATTTAAAGTTTTGATCCGACAGATTTTGCTCTGAAATGGAAGACTTTTTTTAGTTGGAATTTTTAATGTGCTTGAAGAAAATTTTCACATATTTAAGCAATTTGAACAACGATTTGCAAGTTCTTCAAGGAAAGGATTTGCAAGTTTCTCTTCTTCTTCTTCTACAAGAATGAGAATTAATGGCGGGAAAGTCGATGAATTTGAGCTGAGGAATTCGAATTCGGTGACTCGGAAGAGAATTTCGGAAACAAAGGAAGAAGAACCTACGGTTTTGATTCATAAAGCTCAAAACTTTGGATTTGGAACGAAATCTCCCGAAAGTTAGGGTGTCGGCTCTTATAGGAGATTGAGAAATGAATCGGAGTTGATCGGCCGGCACGCAGAGAGAGAGAGAGAGGGACAGAGGGAGAGAGAGACAGTGAGAGAGTTTAGGAGCGAATGAGTTGGGTCCGTTAGATCATTGGAGTTAATAACGTCTATCCTCAGCGACACGTGGGTGGTTCTGGACCGTTGTTTGCCGATAAGTTAGTGTTTGCACGGACGGATTTAGCACCGTCCGATCGAGTGAGAGAGGGATTGTATGGACCGTCGATTTGGCATCTGGAACGTGGTCCGTCTGACCGACCTGGATTGCTTTTATTTTATTTTATTTCTTTGTTTTGTAATCTTTGTTAATTGTCATTTTCAACCACAACAAATACACAAAACCAAAAAATAAAATAAAACAAAATAAAAGTAAAAAAAGTAAAAGAACACAAGAATGTGAAAATGATGCTAAAACTGTGCAAGAGTCAAAAGTCAAGCCTTAACGCATTGTTACCACTAAATTGGTTTACTCGGTTGAACGCTTTTGAGGTGATTATATGAATTTCTTCATACCTAATTATTACTTTTACTTTATGACGTAATCTTTTATGTATTATTATTATTATTATTATTATTTGTGTGAGAGTCCCGTTATACTATACGTGCGTTTGGAAAGAAACTCCAATCAGTCAGCACAGATAAGATGAGTATCAAAGAATTAGTTGGAGTGTTACGTACGCAAACAAAAAAAGGCCAACGCTCTAATTTAACACTCTTATAAGGTGATGTGAAAAGTTGTTTTTAAATTATTTAAATTAATATTTTAACAATACTTTCTTGTGCATTCTTGGCAAACAAATATTTACATGGCCCAAAAATTACAAATGATGCCCCACTTATAATATTTAGACATTATTATTACCTCATTTCTTCCATCTTCCAAAAGATTGGCTCCTTAATTTTCTTGTTTAATCCCAGTTGTTGGAATAGTAAATTAGGTTGCATAGTAACACTTCTGGTGAGCCTTTTTACAATTGTGAAACCATGAAAATGACAACTTCAACAACTAAAGGGGATTCCAGTCAAAACAAAATAGTTATATGATGCATGAGTTTGAATTATTCTACTTCCAAGACATTAAAAAAAAAACAAAAATATATGTGTATATATATATATATATATATGAAACATTAACCTGTCAAATGAAACATCAAAACCTACCTCGTACCCACGAATTCAAGAGAAAATTGGTCAGAGTTCTCACAGAATAATTGGAGGTGTTTTGTCCCAAAGAGCTTTGATTGGGTAAATAAAGATTTAAACATATATAAAATAGAGAAAAAAGTTGATGTTATATGTTAATAAAATAAAGTATATTTGTAGTTTAACATTTGGTAAATAGCAACTTTAACCCTTGAGGCGAGTGTCTGGTGACATTGCTTTGTGGTCACACCCACGATGCCCTGCCATGGAGGCAAACAATGATGGTGCCAAAGCTCCCATGTTTAAAACAGAGACAATTGTGCAGATTAAGTGAATCTCTCTGTGTACACTTTTTTATGGGGTCACGCTATAATGGGGTCACGCTATAATGGACCTTTCATTTTCTACTGTTGATTGCGTATCTTAAAAGTTTAAGCTAATAAAAAAGCGTGTAGAATTAGAGTTTCATTTCATTAATAACGTCTAGACTCAAACTCTTTGAGTTTGGAGTTAGGGCATTCTCATCCGGATAGCCAAATGTTATTTTGACTAGCTAGAATGCTAAAATAGGAGAAAAAAGAATTGCATATGGTTCAGCAATTTGAAGAAACATTTGGTATTATAGTCTTTGATCTGATACTATATTAAATTACTATTTATCCCAAAAACATTTAAGTGGATAGGAAACAATAAATTTAAGGAAAAAAAATTTAACAAAACCTCCATGAACTTTCACGCATTTTGAAAGTACCGCTGAAGTTCAAAAACCCTCAATTAAGGATATCGATATTTCAATTACCCATTTCCGTTAGAATTTTTTGTTAAATCTTGTCAAAATTTCCAAAATACTTCTATTTGTTATTATAAAAAAGATGTAAAGACTTGAACTTATATATATATATATATATATATACAATATTTTTGCAGTATATATATATATATATATATATATATACACAATATTTTTGCAGCATCTTTGCAATTTGTTTTTTTTTTTATTATTATTAAAAAAACAAGGGTATTTTGACAAAAAATTAACGAAAAATCCTAACATAATGGGGTAATTGAAAGAAATTAAAAGTTCGATACCCTTAATTTTATATATATTTTTTTAGGGGGTAGTGTAAAAACGAATAAAAGTTCAGGACAGTCTTATGAATTTTTTCCTAAATTTAATCATTTAATTAATTTAACCGTTATGAATTATATATTATCCTAAAAGGATTTCTAAATAAATAACAAGATCCTTTGAACCTTTACTAGACTCCATTCAGAATGTTCCTTTTTTTTTTTTTTTTTTTTTGATATGTCCACACAAGAGGGGAATGGAGAATTCGAACTAATGACCTCCGTTTTATAGGCGTGATTTTTTTTTAATATTGTTCTTGAGAATAGAAAGAAGGCACTCAATGAAGTCTATCCCCTACCTTTGGCCTTCATCATGTATTGGGAGACAAGTTATGTTGATTAGAAACAGAGCTCCAAAAAACTGCATAGAGGAGGCCATGAAAGATATAATAAATCCCAAGCTGGTACAATGATTAAGAACTCCAAAAAACCATCACTTGTCACCTGCTAAACACGTGTAAATGATATACGATCCACCACTATCTCTCTAATTAGTATACAAATTCTTTTGGCCTTTGATTACTAGGGTTTAGATTAGTGCTCCACTACTCTTTAAGTGGAGCAATTTGTCTCAACTAGAGGATTTTGACATTTTGGCACTGTTTATGTAAAAGTTCAACGCTGCAACAATTAAAAAAATATGTAGCAGCTCGTTCGTCCGTACAAGTATACAGAGTTAGCAGGCCAAGCCTTTATAGTTGGGATGGGGATTCCCCTGAAATTTCCTGCTCAAATTTCACGGAATTTAAATAAAAAATGAGAGAGAAAAAGTCATTTTACACTCTAAATACCTTGTTCTTCATTGGATTTTGAAAAAAAGTGAGCTCTATAAAAGCTCTTACAGTAAAATTGTTGAAAATCTCTATCCTCATCTCTCAAAACAAATTACCTCTGAAGGCGTCGTATAAAACAACTTTTATCGACACTTCAAAACACAAAACACTCGAAATTGTTTTTTTTTTGTCACACAAGAATACTTTCTAAAAAAATAGAAGAAAACAAAAATTACTCTAAAAAAACATTAACAAATGAACAAAACGGGTCAATTATATTAAAGACAGGAAGATTCCTACAAATTATGTTAATGCATACATACAAGCCGCAATCCTACAACACAGCTCCAGTCCTCTGCTAATTTCTAACAATTACTAGTTTGTTTTCCGGCAAATAGAATTCTAACAATAAATTACAGCCAACTTTTTGCGGCGATAAGAGTAAAAAAGTACATGTGAACAACAGGAACTAAGGAATACATAAATAGCTACACTATTTCCATGCAGTCATGTTCAATTTTATTCTTCAGGTTTCCACCTCTTGGCCAGCAGACTGGTTTTCATCTTTCTCAGCGTCACCTTCTCCATCTTCTTCATCATCTGCCTCATCAGCTAGTTTTGTGAGCTCTTCCTGGATCATGAGCTTTATTGATGACTTTCTTGGGGTGAGATCCGTATTAAACTTTCGAGCTGAAAATTTGTCAAAATTCTGTTAGCCAACAAGGAATGAAATTCTAAGATGGGTTCATCAATCTCAGTCCATGAATTCGAAGGTTCTTATTTCGAACGGTTTCTACTACTTCAGATGATAACCAATAGTAATCAAAATATATTGACCTTTTCCTACTACTTCAGATGATAACCAATAGTAATAGAAATATATTGACCTTTTCCTAGATCATACAGGAATGAGGATTTTTTATTTTTATTTTTTATAAGTAATTGAAAATTAAAAGCAAAATGTACAACCTGCAGGAACGAGGATTAAGAGGAGTATTTTAACAACCCAACAGATGACCTTTGATAATGTATGCACAATTTACCAAATAGTGCAGCAGATGAGAGTTGTTGTCTTCTTATTTTTCAGAACACCAAAATATGCAAAAGCTTGAATGAACATATAATCATGACATTGAGTTTTACATTTTTTAAAGCTATGGTCATAGACTGGTTCCATTTGATATTTGCCAATTCAAGAAATCATAAAATACCATAGTAAAAATAAATTCAAAGATAACATACCAAGTAGCTTCAGAATATCGGTGAAAGTGGCCTGCAAAATTATAAAAAAAAAAAAAAAAAAAAAAAAAAAAAATACAATTTACTTTGGGATGATACAAATCCGTTAATCATAAGTTCAATAAGAAACTAAAATCAATTAAGCCTTTATCTCAAATAAATATGATGAGATATAACCAGAATACTAATTGTTTTCCTCTAAGCACGATTGCCAAGATGTAGGAAATAAAGAAATCTAGCAATATTGCAGCATCTTATAAATTACCAACTTCTAATTTTCTTCACTACCCCAGAAATCAAAATACCAGCTTCCTTTATCTTTTCCTTCTTACTTTTGCCCATACTGAAGCCGAACATGCATAAATGTAAAAAAAGAGAAACATGCTTTGGGATGCTGCAAAAAGAAACAACATGGAGACAAGAATGTACAAAGCCCAGATAAGTAATACATATCGATAGATGCATAGCTTGATACATCTATGTGTGTACTTGTACATGTATATATCCAGGTAAAATTAGCTGTTTAATGACTCCAAAAGATGTGAACCCAACAATCTCACCTACAGAACTTGTGGGTAGTTTGTGAAGAATGTAAAAGCAATCACAATAAGCTTTGAGGAAGGCACTAGAATAAAGCGCCAAAATGGCATGTCCAGCAATGCTTCATTGTTGAAGGGTGAATAGAAGAGGTCAACATGATTACTAATTTTACTCAAGATCTCGTTTGACTTCTATTACATTTGTTAGACAGTATTGATCTCAGCAGCTTACCGTATTAAAGTCTACTTCTTTAAGAATTTCACATGTTGCATCTCTCAATTCATTATCATTTGGCCTGAGTTTCTCCTCCTTGACCTTGTCCTTCCCTTTAGCAACCTTTTTCCCTAAAAAAAATACCAACAAATGTTTAGTGTTGCTGATTACGAAAGAGAATAATACATAGGCTTATATTCTTGCTCTATTTAATAAAGTTAAGTTCACAATTAGAGCTTATCTTTTAGCAAAAAGCTAAGCAAGTTGACTAATGACAATTTCCAAACTTATAACATTTTGAGAAAAACCACCATTTTTCCAGTTTTTCCTATTAGTAGAAAGACCATAAAAAAATAGGCAAGCAAACCATAAAAACAAAAATAATACCAACAAAGAGGCTGTAATTTCTACCAGATTTCTCCCTGGAGGCAGGTTTCTTTGGAGTTGAAGCCTTTTCTTTTGCTACTTTTTCAATTTTCTTTTTCCTTGAGAACACCTTTGGACTTGTATCATTGTCATCATCAACCTTCGAGGGTTTGGACAATGATTTCTTAGGTGTTCTTTTGGGCGTTGTACTGGATTTATTTGAAACTGTGATTTTCTTGGTTTTGGCTTTCCTGGCAGATTCCTTCTTTCTAGACGATGTTTTAGAACTTCGCTTGTGTTTCTTCACATCTTCCTCAGATTCTTCTTCAGAATCAATTTTCTCCTCACTTTCCGAATGCTCAGGCATTTCATCCTCAGATTTTTCGGCAACACCATTTTCATTTTCCTCCTCTTCATTTTGTTCATCCTCTTCTTTTTCCTCTTCTCTTTCCTCTTCTTCAGACTCATCATCTTCATCTGCCTCAAGTGAACTCTTTTTCTCCATTTTTTCTGTATCCTCAGCCTTTCTTCGGTTCTGGAACATATATTAAACTATTTAAAACATAACAGAAAAAAGAGAGAGGCATAAATGGTACAAACGTTCTCTGGATATACAAAGAGACAGATAAATATATCGGTTTTCAGTCTTCTGTTTCTTTCTAGTTCACCTGTTTATCTGCTTATTTTAGTTTAGCTGCTCCAGAGGAATTAGACCTCCACTAACTCCAGTGATAAGAGGTTTCAGAAATTGCATAAAAACAGGATATACATCAGGCTAAGGATCATTTCATGATAATAAAAGCAATGCCAAAAGTGGATAATATCGAAGGCCCTAACATCAGGATATATCGAAGGCCCCCCCCACCCCGCCCCCCCCTTCAAAATCCTATTTCTAGGTATGTGTCAGGCACATGGTAGGAGGATTTTTGAATCCAGAACATGATTATAATCAAAAACATAACTATGCAAAAGGAAAAGAGTACTTTATACTACACCGTTACAAGATTGACACACTAATAGGAATACCCTACTATTCATTTTCTTTTTCTTTTTTTGAAGTAAAAAAGAAAAAAAAAAAAAAAAAGAGAGAAAAAAGTCCAATCCAACATAGAAAAGACTAAATAAACATTCACCCTGTTTACTACAGTTAGAAAACACCCAATGAAGACAGTGATTTACCAATTATATAATCTGCTTTTAACTCAAATCATTTTCTGATCTTAACGAGTTGAGAATAACACCTTTGCTGAATGTTTTGAAGCTTCACTTCCAGATGCTGATGAACTTCCTCTGGCCACCCTTTTCCGCTTTTTGCTGCCCTTACTTGACTGATAATCATTAAAGAAAAAAAGTATGAAGATCCCATAGATAGAAAGCAACTCTTCTAAAAAAAAAAGGAAGTTCAGTCAAAAATTAGCATTTACGTAAGCAAACCTTCTCTTTTTCAGCAAGTAGCACAGTAGTTGTAGCATGAGGGGACACCAAGAACTCTATCAGCTTTGCAACAATATCTTCCTGCATGTGTACTTTAAACTCATTAAAACAATATCGATTGACATGTGAAACTTCAAAGAGCATCAAAACTAGAATTTAAAAACATGCAGTATATATATATATATATAGAAGCATTGGTTTCAGTAGAAAATATTCAAATTGAGATAAAACCCTGCCAGCACAGAGTATGTTAAACTGACAAATCACTGAAGCTATCTGATTAATCTGTTTTTGCATGGTGCTGGCAGGCACACACAAAAGGGCAGTTAATAATCTCTAGATTAACCAATTTGATAAGGATAACAGAAAAACTTCCACCAACCAAAGGCTTCCTAATTCAGTTAGCAATTGAATCAATGCATAAAATAGGGCCGAAAAGGGCAAAGTTATTTAGCAAGTACATTCCAGACTGAACATGCAACAGTAGAAAATTAACGAACCTTTCTGGTAGTAGCCTTGGCAATTGGTATGTCAAGCACATCGCAGAATTCCGACAACTTCTCTTTATTACACTTGTCAAGTTTCTCTTTTACTTTGATCATCTGCTTTTCCTGTAATAAAGGGAAAAAAATTGCAAATTGCAATGATGGAACCTCAGAAAGATCAAGTCTGCCACGCTATGACTTGGTATCACATGTCAAACATGACAAACAAAAAATCTTCGTTATATCTGGAAAAATGTCTTGTACACACAAATGGAGGATTTTCTTTCTTATATTTATAATCTTTTTACCTCATTTTCATGCCATACAAAACCAGAAAACCGGGATATGTTATTCTTGACCTGAAGTGCCTGCAAAAGCAAGAGTGCTTAAGTTTTCATTAAAGCAAGATCAGCAAAGTCAAATGGGAACATCTGAGATGAATCACAAATTGCCTAAAGTACATCCTCGTCACCAACTCGATAAGTGGAAAAATAAAGCCAAATGTATTAACAGAATAAACACAAAAGTCTTCAGAATATGAATTACCTTCCCTCTTCTTCCAAAGAGAATTGTGTGAAGCAGTTTGAAAGTGTCATCAGTCTTTCTTCTTGATAACTTGAATGCCACTGAAGCAGAAAACATATTCAGGTTCACTTATTTCAATTATTGCTCCATAGACATTGTATATTCACACCATGACTCTCAGCTGATTTGGTCCTTACATATCTCAAAAACTTGCCCAAAAAAGCCAAGATTGTTGTCAGCGCATTGTTCAATTACTATACAATTACTGTCCCTCCAGGTATCTTTGCTAAAGTATAGAAGCCCTGTCCATAAGGTTCTCAGCAACATTTATAGAATCTACGAAATATAGATTTCTCAGGATGTGTTCTCAAGTATCACTTCTACTACCCAAAGATCAAGCCTATTAACAAGAAATTCAAAATTGAACTGAAAGATCACTTGTCCTAAAACCGAGAGATCTAGAAAATTAAATAGCCTGATCAAATATAGAAAATCAAAATAATGTACAATAAGCACCACAAATACTTAATGTCAGGTTTAAAAAAAAAAAAAAAAAAAAAAAAAAAACTGTACATAACACAGTAGAAATGTAATCAACAGAGGTTAGGAACCTACCATTAGGTATATCTTTCAGTGCGGTACCAGGGCCCTACAAATTCAAAGGTAAACTGTCAAAAAAATTTCTCCGAAAAACTGCAATTAAAATTTTGAAGACTAAAAAAATAATAATTAAACAAACACCTTTTCAATTTGGAACTCCTTCACAGCTTCTTTTTCAATCGAGGCCACCAGCCTTTCAACAGATTTCCTCTCGCGTACAGGACGGTCAATAGCAGGAGTCCTTGGCTCTGGCTCCTTCTTCTCTTTAATTTCCTTTGTCTTCTCTTTAACTTCCTTTGTCTTCTCTTTAACTTCCTTTGTCTTCTCTTCTACTTTCTCTCTACTCTTCCCTTTCCCACGCTTCTTCGACCCCTTCTGCGCCTTACTCTCTGCCTTATCTTCATCCTTGTCTTCTTTCTCCTCTGCCACAACAATCTTTTCCTCTAACTCGTCTTTGACTTCATCCTTTTCTTCAATCACCTCTTTTTCACTTGGACTAGCATCTTCTTCCATTGCCTCTGTTTTCGGTTCCTCTATTTCTTCTTTTTTATTTTCTTCTTCACTTTCCTTGTCTTCCTTTGCCTCTGCGTCTTCGTCCATTTTTGCAGCCTCAACTCTCTCATCATCGTTCTTATCTTCTTCCATGTCTTTTACTCCATTTTGCTCCTCTTTCTTCTCGGCCACAACTTCGTCTTTTTTCTCTGGCAGGCTAGCCCCATTTGCCACTGTCACCGTATTCTCGTCACCCATAATCAACTTATCAAAAAATAAAAATACGCAATCAGCCAAAGTTCAAGTCCATAGAGCAGAATAGTTGAATAAAATCTATCATTTCGTAGCACTGACCTATATTTTGAGATTTAGGAAAACAAAAAATTCAGATTCTATTGATATAACATTTTACATGACTGGCTCCCTCAAGTTGTGATGCAATCTTTGCCCTTTGAACCAAAGATACTGCCACGTTGGTCATGAATCAAGCAGTGTACAAAATGTAACCATTAAAAATCACTTCTATGGCCAAGATTGTGGGGACTTGACTTGCAAGTTTCCATGTTTCCGTACATGAAGTTTTGCAAACTTCTCAAATAAAAATCTACTGCACAAAATGTAAACTTGAACAGAATTTCTTTTTCTTTTTACATGATTAAATTCTAATGGAGTACAATTGCCCAAAACAAAAGACCCAGAGAGTAAAAAAAAAACTTAACATAAACATTGCAATGAGAGGCAATAAATAAGGAAATGAGCTACAGTGAAGCGAAACTGAATTGCAGCAACAATCTTCCAAAGAAGAACATAAATTTCCCAAAGGTATTATACTAGCAAATATAATGCATTAAAGTCTAACTATAGATAGCTTAACAAATTGAAAACTCCAACAAGATCTACAGAAAGTCAGAAACTTGAATAGACCCATCAAAAAGAGAGAAACAATAACTTATTTGATAATTAACAGAGTCAAAATAAACAAATCAAAGCCAACAAAAAATATTTAAAAAAAAAATGGCAAATTAAAAACCCAACAAAACATAAAACAGATAAACAAAAATAAAAATAAAAATATTTAACTAGCATGCAGGTTTAAGAAATGTAAAACTCGGCTAAACCAGGCCTCACAGCCACATTAACCATGGTTTAGCCAAGCTCTCAATTTCCTCAGGACCTAAATAGCAAAAAATCCCGAATCTAAGCTCAGAATCTCTCTGCGTTTCCCACATTTTCTCGGCAACCAAACAGAGGCAAACACCAAGTCCACAAATAAAACAGTAAAAACCCAGCAAAACAAGCCAAAAAATTTCAACTTTTTACGAAGAACCATTTCGGAACCCTAGCTCTGAAACACAATTCCACACCGGATCACAACGAAAACACCAAAATAACTACAAATTAACAAAATATAGTGAAATTAATTGAAAGAAAAATTATATAATTGAAACTTACAGATGTTTCGGGATATTTTGATTCGTGAATTTTGAAGCTTCGAACAGAGAAAGTCTCCGACTCTCTGAACTCTCTCAGTCTTTCGCTCAGAGTTTTGGGTACTTCTTTTTTTTTTTTCTTTTTTTTTTTTTTTTGCCCTTTCGATCTCTCTCTTGCAAATCGGGGGTAGGTTCGGTATTTCGCGAACTTCGGACTTCAAATCCGGATTTAAAATCAGGTGAAATGCCACGTCGGACGTGTGTGTGTCAGAAGCAAGTGTGGTAGTTTGAAAATGGAGAAAGAACTGACCGCTGAGATGTTGTGTGGAGGGTATCTGTGAGATCAACGGCGGAGGCTGATATTCGGTTCCAAAGTTTGTGAGCATCTCGCACAGGTGGGACCCAACTGTGTAGGGCCATGGGTGGGTCCGAGCGGACAAATGCCCATCGGTTTTAACCCAAACGGCCTCTAGGCACTAGGGTCCGATCGGACAAAACGGGTTTGCCTAATGTCAAGCATATCCGAATTGGATATACATGAAAATTGTTTTCTATTTTTAATTTAAATTATAAATTTTTAAATCCACATTTAAAAAATGTTTTATGTTTTAAATTGGAAGGATATTTGGTTAGATTTGTTATAAGCCATTAGTGTATAAATAGGTAGATTTTCATTTGTAAAACAATGAATTGCTAGTGTTGATAATACATCTATTAGGAAAAATAATTTTAAAAGCCACATCACAGTTAGAAGGATATCAGGAGAATACTAAAATAACATTTCCCATCCATTAATATCAAATACATATCATAAAATCAAAAGGAAGATAACAAACATGTTACGAGAATTTTAGAAAAAAAGTGTTTTTAAAACCATTCTTCCATGATACCATTACCATATATTCTAAATTTGATCAAAAGTTAGATTGTTGGGATTCTTCGTTGCAAAAAACCAAAAAGAAAGATAAGGTCGATGGTGAGAATAGTCGACAACTATGATTGATTGGTGAAGATACGTGTATTGATTACTCATCGTAATGATTTTGAGATATGATTGATATCAATGATGAAATTAGAAATTTTATTTGGAAGGATGGGATTGCACTGAAAAAGTTTCTTTAAAGAGAGTTATCATTAATAGTAAAAGAAACTCTTAAAAACGGCTTTGTTTTTTAATGCCTTTTAGAATTTTTATTTTTTTTTATTTTTAATTTTTTGAAAATGTGTTTTTGATGTGAAATAAAAGTGAAAATAATTATAGGTATTTTGTAAGTGTGCTGTGTTTTGGGTAATTTGTTGATTTTTTGTATTTAAAAAGACAAAACAAATCGAAAATAAAAAAGTATTATTAAACAAATTCTAGGGGACAAAGGGCCGTCCCTCTGGGTCCGACCCGATTGAGAGTTTAACACAATCAAGGGGTAAACAATGGGCTGGGCTTGAATGTTGGGGCTTTTAAGCAACAGACTTTAGGGCTTCAGTAAAATTAGGGCCAGTGTGTTTCCACTTGGAGCCTAGCCCACCTGTCTAACTCATACTCTGTACCATTATCAAGTAGTTATCTAATTATTAGAGTTAGTACTTTGGTTTCAAAAATTATCACACGTGTCCCCAAAAGGTAACTCAATCGGCTAGGACCACGCCTAATGAAGTGGAGGTCACTAGTTCGAATCTTCCTCCCCCTCTTATGCAAACATGTCAAATATATATATATATATATATATATATCACACGTGGCACTTGACGTTATTTATCCAATAAACAAATAACATCAAATACCACGTGTGATAATTTTTGAAATTAATGTAGTTATTTGATAACGGTCCAAAGCATAGGTATTAAATTTGCATTTAAACCAAAAAAGGGCAAAAACATTTTCGATTGCATATAAGTTTTTTTTTTTTTTTTTGAGTAATAGATATCAATTTCTCATTATAAAATCAAGGAGCTAGAGCAGATTGCATATAAGTTACTGATTTTGTTTGTCTGTTGTGTAATTGACATAAGATTACTTTTTATTTTTAAAGAATTGTTATTGATATTTTGTTTTTGAGAAGAGAGAACATTTTTTTTATTTTTTATTTTCCAAAATGCCACTCCCCAGGGAAAATTCTAAACTCACCAGCCTCATTTGTTTCATTATTAGCAAATTTTCTTGATGATAAGCAAGCTACTGCTCTGCATCCAACAAAATAGAATACATATTTTCCCCCAAAAAAACAAACAGGAAGAACACATGAAAAAGTGAAAGTGAAAGAACAAAAGAACAAAGCAGATTGAGATCTCATTCAAAAGCAAAGGCAAGTGGGATTCCATCCCAAGCAAAAGCCTCCACAGATGAAACACTACTATATTTTGTTTATGCCTCCTGATTTGTATATATATGTAGAAAAAGGCATAGTAAAGGTGAACTTTGATGCTTCAGTGTTTAAAAAGGGATTATAAAAGGCATAATAAAGCAGAAATTTCAATAATTTGCAGCACAACTTAAAAAAGAAAAAAGAACAAAGAACAAAGAAAAAAAAACCTATCCCTTGATCTAAGCCCTAGCTAGCAGCTCCTAACATGATTTTGTTGAGATCAAAACTTGGAACTATTGACACTCATGCTTCAATCGTTAACCTTGAACACTGGATGGAGCCCAAGATCAATCTCAATCAAATTCTCTTCTTCATTCATCTCATTGATCTCTGCCAAGAGCTCCAATAAGCCTTGTTGCTCGAAAATTGATTCAGGCAAGAGATCAGGCAGATTTGACTGCAGCTTTTGCTTTGGTTCTTCATCTAGGCCACCAGACTTGCTGCCAGGAAGGCAGATTTCAATGAGGCTATCGTCATCATCTTCATCAGAAGCTGAAACATCTGACATTGCTAGATTTTGTTCCATATAGTTGGAACAAATCAAATTGAGATCAAACTTTTCACCCATTACAGAATCATTGCTACTTTCACTGTCTGATGGAACAAGAACATCATGGGTTGATTCAACTTCATTTTGTAGGACAACCTCAGTCTGGATAGCTGTTTCTAATGGTGGTTGATGAAGAGTCTCTCCAACTCCTTTTCCAGGGAGGTTTTTCTGCTCACAGATGAGACCCTCCTCATCTTCTACTGGTTTCTCATCCAAAATCACCTTTTTCTTTTTGAATGTGACAATGAGCAATATAGTTGATAGAATCAAAATTGCAAGGGTAAAAAGGAAAGGAAAGAAGCCAAAACTAAGAAAGTAAGCCAAAATTGCAAGGATTTGATTCACAGCTGTTTTACCCATGTTCATATGTTCATCAAATGAGGTGGAAAAAACATTGACATAACAAGAACTAGTAGAAACAGATAAAAGGGTTGGACAGCAAGAAGTAGACAAAACTTTTCAATTTCTGCTAAATTTATTTTGTCTGCAGAATCAATCAAAAGTAGGAGGAGGATCATATCAAAACAGCATTATGATCGGCTTCCATTTACCTCATCTGAGCTTCCAAGTAGAAATGTAGCCTTATGATAATGAGCTTTAATGAGTTTGTTCTTATCTGCAACCGATTCTCTTGAAGAAAGCAAAACGCTTGTTTTCCATTATCATTTTACAAACTCAATGCCTTGGAATTACCATTTGCATGTGCAGCACATCTCTTCTCCCCACATGGCACTATACTATGAGACCCTTCAAAGAAAACCCATCAACAGAAATGAGAAATCAATAATCTATATACAGTACTTGGAAGGAAGGGGGGAAAAAATCCTTACTTTTTCACTTTCTTCTTTATGCAACCAAACAAATGCCACTAGCAAAAGGTAAATGTATTTTGCTAAATGTACTCAAAAGGGTAACTTCCAAGTTTTCCTTTCAAATCACCTTTTCTATCAAATAAATTTTCCATGTAAACAAACATCAATGAAGCAGATTTTGATTTTCTCGGCACTTTACAGGAACGGGTGAAGTAAAAGAGCACACGGAAGGAACAAATGAATTGCTTTTGAGACAGAATATCTGGAGAAATAAAATTTAGTGCTTGACACGAATTAATAGCAACCTGCAAGTCTGTCAGTAACTCAGAAATCCAATTATAAAAGGCAACAGTTCGCAGTAATTATGACCCATTTTCCATTGTCTGCAATTAATCCCATCATTCATCAAAGTGTAATAATTTGGGCTACTTTCTGTCTCAATGTCCTCCAAGTTTTTAATGGAAACCCATTACCATGAAGAGACCTTTTGGCCGGTTTTGTCAGGTGCCATCACTCCTGTGTTCTCACAAGCAAACAGGGCTGATAAAAGGGCTAGATGCAAAGTATTTGCTGCATTTGACAACTACATACATTCTTCCATATTATATACAATACAAAATACAATTAATGAAAACACAGTAGTTAAAATTGCTGTTCAATTTTTAAAATCATATTTAAAAAAAAAAAAAAAAAAAAAAACTTTTGGGACCCCAAAATGCATAGCAAAAAGAAGTGCAGCTGATAGACTTTTTCCCACTTTTCTGCCTTGAAACATTTCCTGGCCTAATCATTTCCTCGTGCACCTAAAGTAATTATGTATGCAAGAAATTTCAAGATATTGGCAATCAAAGTCTTGTTAAACCAAACAGGGCATCATCAACCGACATTGGCGCTTGTGCACTTTTACTTGCAACTCGTCAAATACTTGAAACAAAAAAAAAAAAACTATGTTCCAATTTTGTTTGTACATTTATTGGAAGAATTTATCTTTATCTTTTTTTTTTCTTTTTTTTTTTTTGTGGGGGGTGGGGGTTAAGATAATATTACAACACTAAACAGTAAAACAAAAGACAAAAGGTAAAAAAACATTAATCAGATTCAATAGTTTCTTAAACAACAATAGTGATCGGGATGTCTTTGATGTTACAGCAGATAAGATTGCACTAAAATTGAAATTGACTGGAATCGTTAAAGAGGAACTCCATTCAAACCAATTCCACCAAGTCATATTATTTAATTTAATGTTTTATTATATTATTTCTTAATTTCTAATTTCCCTTAGTTTTTATTTGTCTTAGATGTTACACTTTCTCTCCTCTCCCTCTATTTCTCTCCTTTCTTCTCCCTCACTCTCTAGAGATCTCTATCTCCCTCTGTGTATTGAACAAGTGAAGGAGAAAATGAAATGTCCTCACTCAATTCTACGTTTTAAAACTCTTGGATTTACACATAAAATGTGACCCTATTCCAATGACATTTTATCCCCGTTCGAACGCGATACGCAATACATCATATCGCAATAAATGTGTGTCAAGTCTCACATAACTCGTATTTGTGGACAATTTGGGTTATTGATCTTCACTTAACACTCCAACATTGTAATGACACATGGAGATGCCATTTCGTTCGAACATATTGCTTTTTCCATTTGAACACACTTCCTTAGGTTCCAATCTTGACTACCCAATCTTTTCTCGTGCTTATACCCTTCTTGTTACGTAGAGATTCCTTCGCATTCGAAGTGCCTTGCCGCATTTGAACAACACGCCTCTCATTCGAATGTCTAAGGTTACTAACCTATAATTTTTTTTCTTCATTTTAGATCAAATCCACATGAGTCTTCATGCGCTCTATCTAATTTCACGAAAATATATTTTTATTTTATTATTTCAACCTTATTAGTATTGATTTATAACTCTCAGTTTTTTTGTACTTATCTTACACGGGTACTACATTGATTTGGGGGTGGTCGCATCACTCTTAAACCATTAGGGTGATCATGACCACTCTCCGAAGCCGTTGAGAGTGATTGTGACCACATGGGTAATGTAACCATTCTCATAGAAGGGTGGGATCATGGAGAGTTTGAGGGTAGAGAGACAATTATAACTGTTGTTTTGACTTGACAATTTATTTATTTATTTCAGAATCTGACTTGACAATTTAATTAAGTAATAACTATGTAAAGGATTTAAATCCTTTTGATTAATGACGATTTGATTTGTGATTATTATTGATTTGATTTGTTATTAATTACCCTTAATTCAAGGGATTTGTTTTGTATTTAAAATTATGTTAAAGCTCTATAAATAGAGATATGTATTCAAATCATACATCAAGTAAATATGTAGCAGGCTTTAGTATGTGGATATAAGCTATATGTCGGACCACATTAATTTATGTGTCTTTCTCTCTTTCCTTTATTCAATATTATTCTTCTTTATATTTATCTTATTATATGTTTCTATAAACTAATATGGTAAATGCTATTTAAACAGCCACATAAATATATATAAAAAAAATTATAATAAAAAACTATAATATTCTGAACATTTCCTCATAGGAATATGCCATTTACTTACGCTTATGTAAAATAGTACTATTTGTCTTTTCCTTAAGTTTTAGTCATTGTCATTGCGACCAAAATAGCAGCAAATATCCAAAACATAAAGACTTTACCTCTCACAACTATTATAAAAAGAAATCATAATAATGACTTCTAAATATCATTGAGCATCACATGAAGGCAAATGCCATGCACGTCTAATATAAAATGTACTAACATTTTCTAATTTTTTTTTTTTTTTAAAAAAAAAGCAATACAAGGGTATAGTGGAAGAGAATAAAAAAAATAAAAAAGATAGTGATGCAGCTTAGGGCCCGTTTGGGAGTGCGATTTCAATAAGTGCAATTTTAAAAATTGTGTTTTTAAAATCGCTACTTTTTAAAATCGCACAGGCGTTTGGTAAAACATACTAAAAAGTACTTTTTTTATCAATTGAGTATTTGGATAACATTGTCATATAATTGCGGCTTCATGACCAAATTACCAATAAAGCCATTTCTTTATAACAGTAAAATAATTAACATTGTCTATAAGCCTCTATTATTAACACTTATGCAAACAAAAGTATGACTTATAATTTGACATTAACTTTAAGTTTTCTACTTAGGCAATTATATATTGCTATATTACTTGTTTCTATATGCTTTTTTGTTTTTGTATTTTTTTTTCTTAAAACATATTCCAAACAGACATATAATAAAAAATACAAGAACAATCCATCAAATTAAACTAATAATGTTTATAAAATTTCACTGTTTATTACCCATTAAAAAAAAATATAAAAAAAATATCACAAACTGTTAAAGTGCAATACCCATTAAAAAATAAAAATAAAAATCCATCACAAATTGTTACAGTGACTTGAGAAAAATCATCATCTCGGTCACTGTACAGTATTTTTTTTTAAAAAGAAAAAGCCTCACACGGTTACTGTACACGCACTATCACATTATTGTGCGTGTACAGTGATTTATCACTGCATACTATAATGGATTGCAGATCACTATGCATGCACGGTAATCTAAATAAAATTTTGAAAAGAAAAAAAATCACAACTTTACTATGTAGAAATGGTCGAAGAACGTAAACGAATATATAAAAAAGGCACAGTAATCATACAAACCACATAAAATAACACCGAACACCAAACAGTGGAAAGTTTTACAAAAGCAAAGGAGTTATATGGAGAGAAAGAAAATATTAAGGTGAGATTATTACCTGGTAGAGGGGCGGAGAGATGGACAATAGCGACGCACACTGCTACAGGGCGGAGAAAGGATGAACGAGACAGAGAAGATGAAGAAAAAAAAAAGAGAAAATAAGGGTTTTAATATATTTTAGGTGAGTATTCTTGGTATTTTTTTCATTCCCGCTCAAAAAAAGGTAACTATTGCGCCAAATATTTTTTTAATAGAAATCGTGATTTTGTTTTAAATTCGCACTTTTTCAAATAAGCACCCTCTAATCAGCTTATGGAAATCGCAGATTTTTTTGCGATTTTAAAATTTGCGTTTTTAAAATCGCAATCTCAAACACCCTAAAATTGCGATTTGGTTTAAAATCGCAGATTATTTTTTTAAAAACGCACTCCCAAACGCACCCTTAGTCGAAGCTAAAGCCTACAATTATATGAAAACCGCCCAAATAAATGGTCCGACCCAATAGGTTTTTAGTATACAATCTAAGAAATGGTTAGCTTAAAATGACAATTTATTAGGTAGTCCAATACTCCAAAGGATTGGCTGCCTTTAAAAAAAAAAAAGTCTGTTGGGGATAAGAGAACTTGTGAGCCAAAGTAAGAAGGATAACATTGATAATAATTGGACTAAAGTCACCGAAAAAGGTAACACCGCAATGTTTAACGAGAGAGATGTTTGGGGGCCGAGGCTTAGATTTTTTTTTTAATTTTTTTGATATGTCCGCACAAGGGAAGGAGGATGAGAATTCGAATTTGTGACATCCGCTTCATGAGACGTGCCTTCAGCCGATTGAACTATCCATTGAAAACGTCGCATTTGGATATGAAAAAGGCCTCTATAAGTAAAAAGATCTATGGATCTTAAGACATTTTTCTAATATAAGATTGTTTTTCAAGTTAGGTTGCATATCTTTTAAAATAAAATAATTAAAAACAAAAAAAAAACAGATGTGAAAGTGTGAAAACCCAAATCTGTCGGTGACTAAAAGGAGATTACTCACACACATTCTTTAGGATAAGATTCATTTATTTTGATTGTATTTATATATATATATATATATATATTGGTGAATATGTTGTAGCATC